>NW_010362727.1:160759-164259 GCF_000414095.1 Morus notabilis
GTTCATCAACGTCTAAATCTGAGACCGCAGTCAATGCATCTCCATAAGACATGTACCTATCCGGTTGTCTCACAACCCTCCCACTACGTCGAGGCTCCATTGGTGTTAGTTCCTTTTCTGGTTCATCTGTTATTGGTTCAGGAATAGAATGTGAAGATGCTACACGAACATTTTCACCAGTCAATTCCTCAAGTACAAGTCTGCTTCTAGGCTTCACATTCTTCACAAAATCCTCTTCTAGAAAACGAGCATTCGTGCTAACAAATGTTTTCTGATCGGCAGGACTATAGAAGATGTAGCCTTTTGTCCCTTTAGGATATCCTACAAATAGGCATAATTCTGAACGACTGGTTAGCTTGCCAGTCTTCTTTCTAAGCACATGTGTTGGGCAACCCTATATTCTGGTGTGGCCAAGAGATGACTTTTTGCCACTCCATCTTTCATATGGAGTTCCAGGCACTGCTTTAGACGGAACTTGATTCAGAATATATGCTGCTGTTTCCAAGGCATACCCCTAAAAGGAATCAGGAAGGGATAAGTAACTCATCATTGATCTAACCATATCTAATAGAGTTCGGTTCCTTCTTTCCGACACGCCATTCTGCTAAGGAGTACCTGGCGCAGTCAGTTGAGAAGATATACCTTCTTCTTTAAGAAAGTCTTTGAACTCTCCCAGCAAGTATTCACCACCACGATTGGATCGTAGTGTTTTGATCTGTTTGTCTAATTGTTTTTCAACCAAGGTCTTGAATTCTTTGAACTTTTCAAAGGTTTCAGACTTTTGACGCATTAGATAAATATGACCAAAACGCGAATAGTCATCCGTGAACGTTATAAAATATTCATATCCTCCTCTTGCTTGGATATTGAATGGCCCACATACATCACTATGTATGAGTTCTAGGCATTTATCAGCTCTATTTCCCTTTGCAGAAAAGGGTCTCTTGGTCATTTTTCCTTCAATGCAGGATTCACATGTAGGTAGTGAGCCTACACTTAAGGTTTGTAAGGGACTGTCTCTCACTAACCTTTTAATCCTGTCAAGGCTAATATGTCCAAGACGTAGATGCCATTTGTAGGTTTGATCTGTTGGGTCTAGCCTCAACCTTTTACTATCCCTAATTGAATCATCATTCAATTCAGTATCATATATCGTTGGAACAATTGGTTTGACATAGAACAAATTGTTTATTATAACTGTAGAAGTAATTATGAAACCATTCTTAAGAATTTGAATAACATCATTATTGAATCCCAACGAATATCCTTGCTCAATCAAACGAGCTACAGAAATAAGGTTTTTCCAAAAAACCGGGACATAATAAACATTGTTCAAAACAATAAAACTGTTCTCAAAAACTAATTTAATGCTTCCAACTGATATAGCCGATACTGATGCTCCATTCCCCCAGCGAAAGTTAAACTCGCCCTTACTAAGCCTTTTGCTTTCCCTGAACCCTTGCAGAGAATAACAAACATGATTGGTGGCTCCACAGTCTACAATCCAAGAAAAAGTAGAGTTAGCCACAAAACAGGCTTCGGTCACAAGTAATGTACCTTTAGCTTTAACCTCCTTGAGGTAAGTAGGACAGTTGCGCTTCCAGTGGCCAGCTACTCCGCAATGGTGACATTTGTCATTACTCTTGTCTACCCTTGCAATGTTCTTGCCCTTTCCAGCTTTTCCTTCCGGTTTCTTCTTGTTGCGGTTTTTCTTCAGCTTCTTGGCGCCAGAGGGGGAAGGCTTTGCTTCAGCAGTGTGCCTCTCCATTCCTCTTTTTGCCTTTAAGCAGTAGGGTTTCCGCAGTCTGAAGCTCCTTCATGAGTTCAGGGAGTGAATAGTTCTACTTATTCATTGAGTAGTTGAGCTTGAAGTTGTCGAACATCTCCGGGAGAGTCTCTAGGATCATATCCACCTGAGTCTCCCCATCTATCTCAGCTCCCATGAGCTTCATCTCATTCAGGTGACTAATGATCAGTAGCATATGGTCTCAAACAGGAGTGCCGAATTTCATCCGGCAGTTCATGAAGTTACGCACCGCAGCTTGCTTGGCTTGACGACCTTGGCTGCCGAACATTTCAGCAATGTTGTAGATGATATCTGCAGCCGTCAGCATGTTCTGATGTTGCTGCTGCAACACATTGCTAATTGATGCTAAAATATAGCACCTAGCAATCTCATCCAGAACGCATCTAAGAAGTGTATGCATCTCGCTCCTCTTGAGTAGACTACTCAATCGGCTCAAGAGGACAGGGGGTGGTGAGCACATGCTTGTGCTTGTCTACCGTCAACACGATATCAAGGTTACGTTTCTAGTCAACGTAATTTCACCCACTAGTTTGTTTGTACTAAGAATTTGTGCGATTGGGGATAAAGACATAATTGCTGAAAAATAAAATAAAGTGGCGTTGGCAATTTACTTAAAATTTAGGAAAAGTATGATGCATGAATGCAAATACTTAAATATAAAAAAAATCCTTTTGAAAAACATATTTCCTCCATGGTGTTACGATCATCAATGGCAACACGTCCCACCTAGGGGTGCCGTCCGTGAAGCCTCCTATCGCATCGAGACTCATCTCGTTTGGTTCACCTTACAGGATGTCTCCACATCCAGGGCAACCAATCACCATTGCTTTTGGTCACTTCAGTCCCATTGCCTAGCTCCTAAGGGAGGTTACAATGGACTTCAGTCTAAGTGTTTAACCGACTAATCGACTCTAGAGGTTGTTATGAACTAGCGATCCATCTAGGGATGGTCCCGCCTCACTACTTCCTTTTCGAGTCTTATCTTCTCAAGCAACCTGATGACTCCTTAGCGATACGCTTCGTGGGTTTCTCCCATTGAAGTGAGGACAACTAAGGTGGCTCTTAACCCGTCCACGTGTCACGATCAGGCTAAAGTCGGAGACCTTGGGAATGTTTCAACGCAAATGACCCTCCCACTTAGTTTTTGAAAAAAAATGGATTTTGTTTTTTAAAAATTAAGTCCAATTACTAATTTGTCAACAAAATTATAACCTTTATAAATTTGTCGTTGCATTTTATAACGCTTTATAAAATTTACCCATTGTATTTATAATTATAACAATTTATAATATTAAACTACAATGATGCATGAACATGTTCGCATGGCAATTTGATATTGGCATCACTATATCCTATATGGCATGTTTTAATGATGCGAGATTAAATAATAAATCATCCATTCAAAATTTAACCTCTCTATGGCTCATTTCTAATTTCTTCATCTTGTCTCCATGGCTTCTTCACGATTTTCCTTTTTCATAATCCCTGAAATAGAAAACGTTTTGGAGAAAAAAAATTAAAATTCAAAATTTAAATAAAACCCCTTTTTTTTATTAAAATTTGGGCTGGGCTCGGGACAATCCTGAGCCCACCCTATCCGCCTAGGCAAGGCCAGGCCCTGCCTGCCTGGCGCAGCATGGGCTGCCATGCCAGGCAGCCCTTGCGCGCTGCGCATGGGCCGCGGCCCTTGCCT
>NW_010362728.1:0-374 GCF_000414095.1 Morus notabilis
AAAAAAAAAAGGGAAAAAAAAAAAAAAAAAAAAAAAAAAAAAAAAAAAATGATAAAGAAAAAAGCTAAATGCTATTAAATGCTCCAAAACTTCTACACCCACGGCCAAAAAATCGTTTGTTTCACAATCACAACTTTGAACTACAATTTAAACCTTTCTATTACAATATTTTCTCTCATAAAATTTTGCATTTCTGTTTAAATTTTCTGGTTTCAACCTATGAACCAAATAGTATAATTGTTTCTCTTGTTAGATTGAAAAAAAAAGAAAAAAAAAAGAAAAAAAAGACTGAGACTACGTTGATACATCATACATGTATAACAATATTTATACTTATTTATATGGAGATTTCTACTGTAGTATCCTTAAAGATA
>NW_010362729.1:0-17588 GCF_000414095.1 Morus notabilis
TGCTACAATTGACCGCTTGTGAATATCACTTTTGGGCGTTAATCAGTACTTATATTAGTTAGAGTGCTCTGGTTCATGAATGTGTTTTATGAATCACTATCCATTAGAGAATCAATGGTATTCAAGGATGAAGATATAATTAGAGAGGTTAACGGATTCTACCTAGCTCTAATTATGAATTATTTATGGATGATTGATCTATATGCAATGACTATATCAAATGGACACTTCACAGTTTAGAAGTAATTTATGTCTATAATTTTGAGAGTGCAATTCCAAGTTTATAGTGGAGTAACTATTGGAATTAATAGAATTAATTAATTAATTAAAGTGTTTAATTAATTATTAATTTTATTGGAGCTCGGGATTATAGGTCCATTAGTCCCCACGTCGTCCTTGTAATCCTACGAGACACAAAGGGCAAATTGGGAATTCTAGAATTACAAAATTCTAAAATTAAACACTCAAATATAATTAATTGAGAATTAATTATTATTTAAATAATGTGATTATTTAAATTTGAATTTGAATTGTGAACATAATTTAAATTTATCCTTTTAAACTTATTTGATAAGATGTTCAATTTAGAATTCAAATTAATTTAAGTTTGACTAAAATTGGAATTTGAATTTGAATTAAAATTGGACTACAGGATAAAGGATGATTTTTTCTTCCTTCCCTATCTGAAATTGGCGCCTACCACAGGGATAGGGTCACCTAGGTTGGTCGGCCATCTTGAGGATAAGGAGAAGGAGATTTTGTTCCAAATTTAAATAGGAGATAATTAACAAGCTTTATCTTGGAGATAGAGATTGGATTCATTCCAGAAGTTTGACTTCTACTCTATAAATAAGAGAATGATAGAAAATTGTGGACCCAATTTTTGAAAACAATTTTTGAACTAACTTTCAGAGTGTGGCCGAAATTCTCTTATTGTGGGAAGAAAAAATATTTTTTTTTCAAAAATTCCACATTGTGCATGCGTTGGTGTTTGTGGAAATTTGAATGTTTATTCTAACTCATTTTGTCTCAGGTGTGTCCACACACACGTCTTCGTAGATTTTAGGAATTGACGTGAAAGACATTGGTTTTCTAAACACAAAGCTTTAGAGCAAGGATTGTTCGAGGTCAAAGAACTCAAGTTATCATCTTAATTGGCCGCTAGGTATTATTCCTAATTGAGTTCTTAATAAATAAATTAATGTGATTAATTTATTCGTGCATAAATTAATATAATCTATAGAGTATGTCAAAGGTTTTATGAAATTTTTGTTATACTTGATCCGTTATCCCCACGCTTCCGCATCCGAATTCGATTCGGAAACTAACAGTTAATCCCTAAAGTTTTATTTTGTTTCAATTTTAATCTTTCTATTAGTTAATTAGGTGTTAAATATTTAATAGAATCTAAAAAAATTAGGAATCAACATTGAAAACATAATGTTTAGGAACTAAAGCAATACAAAAAATAAAAGTTAATTTTCACTGACAATCCTTAAATTTTAGATGTTTATAATTTTAGTTCTAAATTAAATCAACTGTTTTAAAAGTCATGGAGCCTCCATACCTGTTTTGAACTTCATCAACTGCATATCAAGACATTTTAAGTACGTACAAATTAATGCTGGATCAGCAAACAATTTCAATGCGATAATGATTACAAGTATACATATAGAAAATTGTGATGTTAGAAAGAAAAAATTCTGCGGGTTGTTCTTTTGTATTTTTGAGTTATGATGACTTGAGTGATAATTTTAAATTGAGTTTGAGTTATAATTTGAGTTGAAGTTGTAACTTGAGTTTGTGTTTGGATGTGCATATTTGAGTTATGATTTGAATTGAGAATCTTTTTGAGTTTGTGTTTGGGTGAGTCAAAACTTAAATTTGTATTTAGATAATATTTTAATAAAAACTCAATGGTGATGAAAATTTTTAATAGATTCGTCTTTTCGTTGTGAATGCATAGAAAAAAAATTATCTCAATCAGAATTAAAACGAAAAAGTTATGACATTTTTAAGAATATAAAAAATACTGTTCATTAACTTGAGTTCGAGTTTATGAATTCGAGTTGAAGGAAAAACTTTAAACTCGAGTTTAGCCCTAAAGTCAAGTTCAAACTCGAATTCAAACTCGATTTCAAACTCAAATTTTACAAAAGAACATGAACTTGAATAAATTGTAACTCGAGTTCAAATTTTTTTTAAGTTTTATTGCAAAAGAACAACCTCTACATTTTTTTATAATATTTTTATTATTTGTTTTTATCAACTATTTTCTTTTTTAGTGAAAAATGGATTATATTAATAAGGTACATTCAATACAAGATAACAAATAAACCTGAGATTAGGAATGCATCTAACCCAGAAAACACAGAGAGCCGTTTGGTTGGAGGATTCGTTCTCTGATTCGAATCATGATTCATGATTCGCTACAGTATTTTCTTTCACAAAAAACACACGTAAATTGAAAATAATTTTAATCTCATAATTTTAATTCATGAACCAAACGGGCTCGACAAGGAAACAAAAATTACAGTTTGCTAGAGTGTGGGCAAACTTTGTTTCCTAATCTAGAAAGAAAAGTGCAAAAACCACCCTCGTTACTGAAAAGAAGAGTCCAAATATCTTCTACAATCAGTATTTTTTTTTTAATTTAAAATCATTTTTTATTTGATCAAAACAACATTATGATTTTCAAGGAATATAAAATTATGAATAAATCCAAGCGACTCTTTCTTAAATCTAAACCATCTTTTCGTAAATTTTTGCCCTGATACAATCAGGGGATTGAATTTATTATCAAAACATGAGTTTCATTAGTTGATTTATTAGAACAAGGACATATATTATCTATTAGGGTGAATATATTGACCTTAAAACAGTTAATTACATTGTTTTTTATTTTTATTTTTGATAGGGCGATTAATTACATTGCTATATATATATATATATATATAAGAAGCTCGTATTTTCATCAACACCTAACAGAAAATTATCATTAATAACGCAAGCTACAATAGCTGGAGAAATTTCTCAACATAATACACAATCGGTCCATTCGATTGCAAAAAGGACAAAATTAACCTCATGAACAGCAATGCACTCTCAGAGTGCCTTTGTTTCCAAACCGGTTGTACAATTTCGGCCTATTAGTTTGTGTAACGTGGTGTACAAAATTGGTATCAATAAACTTCCTAATAAGCTTAAGAAAATCCTTTCTAAGGTGATTTCGAACTCTCAGAGTGCCTTTGTTCTTGGACGTTCGATTACGGATAATGTGGTTGTTGCCTTTGAACGTATGCATGCAATGAAAAGTAAACATAAATGGTGTAAGGGTTGGCTTGCCTTGAAGCTCGATATGAGCAAGGCGTATGACTGGGTAGAGTGGAGTTTCCTAGTAGCTATGATGGAGAAAATGGGTTTTCTTGGTCGGTGGATTACTTTAGTTATGAATTGTATTTTGACGTCAAAGTTTTCCTTTTTGGTGAATGGCGAGCCTTTGGGGAATCTTCGTGCTTAAAGAGGTTTGAGGCAAGGATGTCTATTGTCTCCGTATTTATTTTTACTGTGCGTTGAAGGCCTTTTCGTGTTAATTAATGCAACGGAGCAAGATGGTGCTATCATAGGATTAGCTTGCTCTCGTAACGGTCCAAAGATGAGTCATTTATTTTTTGCCGATGATAATTTAATTTTCTACAAAGCAAAAGTGGAAGAATGTGAGCAAATCAAGAGGATTTTGGAATGTTAGGAGTTGGCGTCGGGACAGAGCATTAATTTTCAGAAATCCTCTATTACTTTGAGCCCAAATGTAGAGGAGCAAAAAAGGAGTTTAATTCAGGGTGCTCCTAGGTTGAATACTACTCAATCTCATGATAAATATCTGGGGCTTCCTACTCTGGTAGGAAGAAATAAAAAACAAACTTTCTGTGTCATCAAAGAGAGGGTGAATAAAAGACTGCAACAATGGAGGAGTAAGCTTTTTTCACAGAGAGGTAAGGAGATCCTTATAAAAGCAGTTGTGCTGGCCATTCCATGTTACACAATGAGTGTGTTCAGGATACCAAGGAGCTTATGCGATGGACTCCATCAGTTAGCTACTAGGTTTTGGTGGGGAAGGGACGACTTAAAATGAAAACTTCATTGGTGATCTTAGATCCAATTGTGTAAGGCCAAATCTGATGGTGGGATGAGTTTTAAGGATACATCTATCTTTAATCAAGCCATGTTAGCCAAAAAATGTTGGTGTATTCTACAAGATCTTGGATCGCTTGTTTCACAGGTCTTGAAAGCTCGATATTTTCCTAATGTTCATTTTATGCAGGCTAGTGAAGGATCAAATGCTTCCTATATTTGACGTAGCTTTCTTTGGGATCGGGAGTTGCTTCAGATGGGTTTGAGACGGAGGGTTGGTGATGGTTGTTCAATCCAGGTTTTTGAGGATCCATGGCTTCCTCGTCCGCTTTCTTTTCACCCTATAACAGTTGAGAATGACACTAACCGGGGCTGGTATGTCTCTGATTTTTTGCATAGTTTGAATGATAACCATCTTGGATGGAATATGGAGTTGGTAAGGTCACATTTTGTGCCAATGGATGCTGAACTTATACAGAACATACCAATTAGGATGTATAGAAGTGATGATCTTCCCATGTGGCATTATGACAACAAAGGGAGATATTATATGAAATTTGGCTATTTTATAGCTTTGAAGGCTAAGACAAATGGTGAATCATCTTCGGGGAGTGCGGATCAGCATTGGTTAAAGTTTTTGTGGCACTTAAAGATTCCCCTCAAAGTGAAGATTTTTGTATGGCGGGCTTTCCACAATATTCTGCCGACTTGGAAAAATCTTGTGGGGCGAGGTGTCAACTGTTTGAGAGGGTGTAGACGGTGCTTTCATGGTAAGGAAACAAATTTTCATGCTTTAATTTCATGTGACGATGCTATGTGCATTTGGAGTCGCAATACTTTTTGGAATCTCCTTTTAGTTTTTTCGAGTTATAACATGGATTATCTCCTATTGTGCTTATCTAATATACTGAAAGTAAATGATTTTGAAGTCTTTGTAATGGTGTTGTGGTATGTTTGGAAAGATAGAAATTCCTTAACTCATGTGGAACATCTCCGTCTTCCAGAGGAGACTCTAGCATTGTCAAGTTCCTAGCTGAATGAGTTCCAACTTGTTTAGGTGAAAGTACAACTGCCGGAACAACATCCCGTTTCTATAGATCAACGTTAGTGGCCTCCAATACAAGATCAGCTAAAGCTCAATGTGGATGCTTTAGTGGTGTCCAATGGATCTCACACTGGTATGGTGGTCTTATTAGAGATCATTCAGGCTTTGTTTTGGGTGCTTTCTCAAAATAGTTAGCAGGTCGTTTCTTTTCTTTTATTTCTAAATGTCTGGCTAATAGAAAGGGCTTGCTTTTTGCAAAAGGATAGTGGCCTCATACTTTCTATTGTTGATAGTGACTTAGAAATTGTAGTCAGAGCAATCAAAGATTTATGTGGTAGTGCTGCTGAGTTTCCTGTTAGTGTTTATGCCCTTAGGAATAAATGTAACGATAATGTTTGAGACATTTTGACTATTAATAAAGATTTATTTATTTCATATATCCATGTATTGTCCTCTTTATGTTCATATTAGTTGAATGTATGATAAACAAACTGAAAGTCTGAGACTGTCATTCTAAATCTTTAGGTCATGCATGTAATGTGAAGAACATGCAGAAGACAGGAATCTAAAGATGATAGTCTAAATCATATGATCCACAATTGAGGGAATAAAGTTGGGCGCTTTATTCATATTAAGATTATTTTATTGTCTACTTCCTAACGGAGACGACTTGTCTTGGTCGTCGGAGGTGAGACTCCATGGGTAGAGACATTGATATAGTTTCTAATGGTGAAATCTATATTGGGTCTGACCAAAGTTGAATTGTTTGAATTAATAATTTCATTTGTATAAAACAATTCACTTTTGACGAATTATATGTGGTCATCTTAATCCTGAGATGGATAATGAACTCGTATGCTTGACTTGTATCTTTTGATGTACCAAAGGAAGACATCCTAACATTATGTAAAGGTATGCTTACCGGTACATTGGAGGTATGACTCGTGTATGCGTAGATTCGTTATTCATAGATAGTGGAATCCATAGCTCTTATAAAGAGTCAATGATATCCTCTTATGCATTATTTGTGGATTGGAAAATACGAGTGCTCGGCCATTAGATTACTCTGTGTTAGCAAAGTGGTGCTTGAGGAAATGTCGAGTTACTTGGTCATACCAACAGTTCCTTTAGAAACTGATCGAATCAGAGTAGAAAAGGAAACCCAGCAACAACCTAAGGGGCTTCGGCTTAGTGGAAGGATCAGACATGAACCTGAGAGATTCATGGCCAATGGGGAGACCTTTCCGACAGAATCTTTGGAACATGACAGAGATCCTTATACATACAAAGAAGCTATAGAGAATGTTGATGCAAACCTCTGGACAAAAGCCATGAAAGCTGAGATGGAATCTATGGATTTTAATCAGGTCTGGGAACTTGTAGATCTTCCTGATGGGATTAAGCCCATTGGGTGTAAATGGGTCTACAAGAGAAGAGAAATGCAAAAAGAAAGGTCGAAACCTATAAGGCTAGACTGGTAGCTAAGGGATACACGTAAAAAGAGAGAATCGATTACGAGTAGACCTTTTTACCTGTAGCCATGCTTAAGTCCATTCCCATTCTCTTATCCATTGCGGCTGCTCTTGACTACAAGATCTGGCAAATGGATGTCAAGACAGCGTTCTTGAACGGCCATCTTGAGAAAAGTATCTATATGGTAAAACCAGAAGGCTTTGGGGCTAAGGGTCAAGGGGAAAAGTCTGCAAGTTGCTAAAATCCATTTATGGATTAAAGCAAGTTTCCCGTTCTTAGAACAAAAGATTTGACCAAGTGGTCAAGACTTTTGGATTCCAACAGAATATGGATGAACCTTGTTTTATATGCATATTCAAGATGGGAAAGTGCTTCTTCTACTATTATATGTTGATGACATTTTACTCCTTGGCAATTATGTAGGGACTTTGTCATCAGTTAAAGTTTAGCTTACCAAACAGTTTGACATGAAGGACTTAGGAAAAGTTAATTATGTTCTGGGCATTCAGATCTTAAGAGATCAAAAGAACAAAATGATAGCTCTCTCTTAGGCTTCATACATAAATAAAATTCTTGAGAAGTATGCAATATAGAATTCTAAGAAGGGTGGGCAACAATCTAGGTCTGGAATTACTCTTTCGAATAGTGATTGTCCCAAGACATCTGAGGAAAGAGAATACATGACAAAAGTACCTTATGCTTCAGTGGTTGGGAGCCTTATGTATACAATGCTTTGCACTCGACTGGACATTTTTCATGCGGTCAGGATTGTAAGTCGATATCAGTCGAATCTAGGACCTAACCACTGGGTAGCGGTCAAGCATATATTCAAGTATCTTCGGAGGACTAGAAATTATATGCTGATATATTTCGGGGAGGATTTGACACCTCTAGGATATATAGATTCAGATTTTCAATCTTGTTTGGATTCTAAGAAATCGACTTCAAGTTCTGTCTTTACTCTGGGAGGTGGTTTCGTCGTTTGAAGGAGTGCCAAACAAACTTACACTACTGACTCAATGATGGAAGTCGAGTACGTGGCAGCTAGTGATGCTTCAAAAGAAGCAGTGTGGCTCCGTAAATTTTTGATGGATCTTGAAGTAGTTCCTAGTGGGGATAAGCCATTAAGACTGTACTATGATAACAGTGCGGCAATAGCAAACACTAAAGAACCAAGATATCAGAAAATGAGTAAACACATAGACATGAACTATCATGTGATAAGGAGCTTTACTGAAGAAGGGCATGTGAAAATATGCAAGATCGCATCGGAGGACAATATGGCTAACTTGTTCATGAAGACCCTGCCGGCTAAGGCCTTTGAGAAGCATGTCGAGGCTATGGGGATGTGTAGCATGTCACATTTACTCACTTAAGTGTAAGTGGGAGATTGTTAGCGTTTATGCCCTTAGGAATAAATGTAACGATGTTCTTTGAGACATTTTGACTATTAATAAAGATTTATTTATTTCATATATCCATGTATTGTCCTCTTTATGTTCATATTAGTTGAATGTATGATAAGCAAACTGAAAGTATGAGACTGTCATTCCAAATCTTTAAGTCATGCATGTAATGAGAAGAACATGCGAAAGACAGTAATCTAAAGACGATCGTCTAAAACATATTATCCACAATCAAGGGAATAAAGTTGGGCGCTTTATTCATGTTAAGATTGTTATGTTGTCTACTTTCTAACGGAGACGGCTTGTCTTGGTCGTCGGAGGTGGGACTCCATGGGTAGAGATATTGATATAGTTTCTAATGGTGAAATCTATATTGGGTCGGACCAAAGTTGAATTATTTTAATTAATAATTCCGTTTGTATAAAACAATTCACTTTTGACGAATTATATGTGATCATCTTAGTCCTGAGATGGATAATGGACCCATATGCTTGACTTGTATCCTTTGATGTACCAAATGGAGAAATCCTGACATTATGTAAATGTATGCTTACCGGTACATTGGGGGTATGACTCGTGTATGTGTAGATTTGTTATTCATAGATAGTGGAATCCATAGCTCCTATAAAGAGTCAATGATATGCTCTTATGCATTATCTGTGGATTGGAAAATATGAGCGCTCGGCCATTAGACTACTCCGTGTTATCTAATGGTTTACTATTTGTAATGGTATGAATAGTGGTTTTCTGATGATGTAGTAATGGAACATAAGACAAATATAATCGGGAAGGTAAAACGGAACTTGACCTCAAGTCGATTATGGATATCCTATTGGGATGATACATTAATATATTGAGTCATGGACGAGAGCTATTTAGAGCTTTGTAAATGTGTTATATAAATCAAGAGTGCAGTTCTAGGCTTTTAGTGAAGTAGTGCTAGAGTTTTATAATCATGAGATGGACTTGTTGGTTTACGTGCAGTATTGCGATTATAGGAGCTTAATTTATATATGTCCATCGGGTCCCTTTGCTAGCTCACATAATTTTCTGTTACGATACAGTGTATTTCCTACATATTGGTAACTTGTGTTATTTCTATAAATGAGGTTCAAAGTTAATATGAGACTGGTTAATTAATTCATGAGTGATTTATCAGGTGAATTAATTGATAAATTAATTCTAGATAAATTGGTTGAATTATTGTTTTAAGAGTTGTTTAATATGGGGAAGACTATTATATGACTGTTTTGATTAGGCAACTTGTCTATTGGGTTGCTTGAATCAAAATTGAGGCTATGTGTAAGTTTCCCGTGTTGGAAAATTAGGAAAACAAGTTTCGCTAGTTCAGACAGGTTGACCGGTAAGTTATAACGTCTCTATCACCGGTCGACCGATTGTAACGTGTAGCGCATGCTGACGTGACGAAACCGGCTTTGTAAGCGAGATAAACTTTGGGAAACCTAATTGATTAGCGCCCAAAAGTGATGTTCACAAGCGGTCGATTATAGCATAGAAGAGCGGAATCCACAGAGAGATAACAAAATAACAAGAAAGATTAGCAGAATACAAACGTTAGAGAAAAATAAATAACAAGAGAATTAATGAAAAAGAAGAGTTTTTGTAGACTTTGTTGCAAATAAAGAGGAGAGAAGATTTGTGTGGAAGAAATTCAGTAGTAAAAATGGTAAGGGTCGAGAATCCCTAATGTTTCGTTCACCAATTCAAGTTTTGATTCACAAAATAAAAGAATCGAATAAATTAAATCTCTATAATGACTCCGGAAATATTATCATTACAAGTTATCCAAAATCGACAATATATCAATTTGACAATATTGCAGTAAAAGACAATTTGTAAAATAATTTGAATAACAAAACAATGCGTGATAGAATTATATAAGAAAAGTGTGACTAGACTTATATAAAAATTGACACACAATATTTTGAAAAGTAAAAGAAAGATATATGAGATTTAATTCATTCAGATATTGAACTTTACAGCACAAGGAATCAAAAATCCGAATTGGATCACTCAACATAAGTTTATCTCTAACCTCACCAAGAGAACTCTAGCCTAGCTTGCAAAACATTCTCACAAGTTCTAGAGAGAAAATATGAGACTGACAGCAAGAAAACAGAAAACTGAATATTAAAAACTTACAAAAACCTTAGGCTAACCCCTCTATTTATAGTGTTGAGAGGTTGTCTGTCAAATAAGGAAATAAACAACAAAAATAGAAAATTACAAAAGAAAAGGAAACAAAATAAAATTACACATAAATTTGGAGAAATTAGATATATGATTTGAGGAGGAAATCCGGTAATTTGCTCTGATTTTTGGGAAAGAAATTCGGATTCAGCACTCATTGGACACGTGTCGCGTTGTGATTGGAAGGATGGAGTCAACTTGCCACGTGTCATGGTTGGAGTGTGTTTGCGCGGAGTTAGAATGGAGGACAACTAAGGGACAGATGTCACGCGCAAAGGAGAAAAGCAGGTTGGCATCACAGGTGTGGGATCTACGGTGGACAGCTGGCGCGGGCTTACTGGACAAGCAGGGAGCCGCACTAACTCGCAGGGCCTATGCGACTGGAGACTCGGACGCGTTGGAGACCGCATGAAGAGCAAACGCGCGCCTTTGGTTCTTGCGTGCTGGTGACGCACGCAATGTGAGATGGCAGGAAGAATTTAGGTGCGAATTTCCGTGTTGACTGATGGGGACTCGCGGCTCGGCTAAAAGGGGTGCGACTATCTCTCCCTGAACGGCTTGTGTGGCTTGGATTGGCTGAAAATATGGCTTTCATGGCTTTTTCTTGTGTAGTTTCTCACACTGCTTTTTATGTGTAAATAATTAAGCAAAAATTAAACAAATTCCAATGAAAAATATTCTGAATAAAAATAATGGAATTGTTTAATTAAACCTTAAATCTTTTAATATTATATATATCAAAAGCAGTATTTAGGGTGTATTTTCATGCACTAATCACTAATTGTTACGGAAATATGACATCCTAAACACTATAAATAGCCCAGTAAGTCACATTATTCATTAGATCACTAGAAAGACTTTTTGGGGGCTATTAGCAAAAGATTCCTGAGAGGAAAAATTGTTTAATTCTCAAGAATGATTTTTCCTTTGGCTCTCTTGTGATTGGAAAGAGTTCAAGAATACCATGAGGAGATTAAATGACGTGTGCCCACTCGCACTCCGATTGTAGAAACAAGAATAGCAAAGAAGACCAGTTGGTTGAGGCTCTTCCGGTTGTTGTTTGGAACGCTTTGATCTGTCAGACGTGATGTTTCCTAAATCTCTAAAGGTATGATTTAGATCTTTAGTATTTATATTATATAGTATCATGAACATGTTCTTGATTGACTTTGACATTGATTTAAATTTTTTAAAATTTCACTACGCACTCGATGCCGTATTTGCTAACATTTCCCATTTAAATGACATCAAAAACTTGATGCAAGAAGTTAGTGGTGGTACGTGTAATCACATTTCCTACTCTTGTAATGTGCCTGCCCATACATTAGTGAAGTTATCTTTGTCACTAGTTGAAGATCAGTATTGGTTAGAGAATTTTCTTAATTATATTAATGAGTTTGTAAGTACCGACGTGGCTTCTTTTAATTAATAAAACTCGACTTTTTCCTATAAAAATAAAAAAAGAGTTGAAACTTATAGTTATGTCCTACCAAATAAATGGCCACTTTTTTTTTTTCAGCTTTAGAGACAAGCCTTATTTAGTCTAAATATGCTTCTAGAGACGAAATTAAATTTGTCTCTAAAAAAGTCGTCTCTAAAAGTGCTTTTTCTTGTAGTGGGAAATTTTTTTTTTTTTGCCACTGAATATAAGGAAGCCTAAACTTAACAGACTAACCTAGTCTTAAAGGCATGTTTGGAAGGTAATACTCAAATCATGATTCTTAATTCTGATGTTTAAAATTTAAATTTTTTATGAGAAGAAAATACTGAAGTAAAATTAATAATTTGAGTTTGAGTATATGCAACAAACGGGTTCTAAACTTCTTTAGCAAAAGGGAAAAAACTGTCACGCCCCAAAACAGGGGTCGGTGACGTGGAGCTCGATTAGGGGTTAAACACATTATAATAAAGAAAATTCCCCGCGAGCCCCACACTCGGTTAAAATAAATCACAAGGGAGAGACTAGAACTCAAGCCTCTCACACTGTACTAAACACATGATCTATCCATAGGATCTCATTACAGTACATACATGAACATGTAAATAAATCATTACAGACATCATCCATAGTCTAGTAATTTAAATATCAGAGTTTACAAATTCTTACATATATCCAAGAGGATGAACACAGTCCTCACTTGATCGAACGGTGGCAAATAATCCAGCTACCCCGCACCGCTTCTAGAGTCGCCTGAGAGGGGTTTAATACATTTGAAACATGGAAAACGTGAGCGAAAGGCCCAGTAGGATATAATTTGAAATAAACTTTATAAATAAATAAATAAATAAGCGAGTAAATAAATAAATGGATAAGTAAATAAAATAAGACATTCAGTCCTGACACAATAGATGGAACCTCACATCCTTTTTCTCAAAGGAAATGTATATGAAAATATCTGTATTACAGGCATCAGCAAGTAATTTATACAAATTACTTACACAACCACGTGCACAAGCCATACCCCCGGGGTTTCGGGTCCTGCCCCTAAGGATGCACTCTCCACATCCTATCTTGGCCATCAGCCAGCTTACCAGTTCGCAAGATGATTCATTAAATTTTATGAAATCATTTGTTATAAACTCATGAACTACACAAGCCATGAGTACCATGAACTACATCAAGCCATGGTCCCATGTACTACAACAAGCCATGGGTACCATAAACTACATCAAGCCATGGATTTTAAATGCTTTTTTTTTGGCAAACAAGTCCCTTTCTTTAAAACATTTGCAAGGCCAAAATCCGTTTTGAAAACAGGCTCACAAAGAAAAGGGATAGAAATCCTACCTTATGATATCAAACATGTGGCTAGCGGTGCACTATCCCGGCTTCCGCTTCCTTAAGCCACTCAATCCGAGTCTTTAGCTAACACTGATACAAGACAATACTTTAGGATTCAATTCTCATTCCTAAAGTAATTCAATCTCAATTATATCCTTTGATTTCCTATTAGTGTGCCCTAATCAATTTCATGTTTCAAATCACCATTCCAAGGGTTTTCAATCTCAAAACATGGATTAAAGATGCTAATCCATCTCCTCTAGGTCCCCAAATGAAGCTAATTTGGGTCTTCTTCAAAAACATCGGTCAAAACAGCATTTTCAGGCCAAACTGGGTCAAACCCCGTGTACACCGGTCGACCGGTGACAGAGCAGTGCATCACCACCGGTCGACCGGTGGTGTGCAATCCGGTCAATTGGACAGGTCGAACGGTGGCCTCAGTGTAGTCCGGTCGACAGCACAGGTCGACCGGTGAAGAACACCAGTGCGAGAAAACTCGCAAAATCAATATGAAAATATGCAAATCTAGTCCCAAATCATAGTATCTTAAGGGAGAACCACTAGGTCCGGGTTCTAGGTACTAAATTAAGTCCAAAGAACCAAAGATCTCCAATTTCTACCCTAATTTTACTTAAAATCCATCAAAAATCCATTTCAAACCAAAAAAAGTTTTAAAATCTGAAAACTTGAGATTTAAGAGAGGTTCTTTCAGTAATCTTACCTCTAATCCTTCTTTTGACGTTGAAACTCTTTGAAATTCCTCTTTGGTTTGAGATCCAGTTGATTTTGAAGCAAAACGGGAGAGAGAGAGAGAGTGTGTGTGTGTGTGTGTGTGTGAGTTCGAGAGTGAGAGTGAGAAAGTGGAGAGAGAGAGAGTGCTCGGGAAGGAAAAGAAAAGAAGGAAAAAGAAAAGGAAGGAAAAGGAAAAAGAAAAGGAAAATGGACGTGTGTCAAAATATTTAAAATAACAGTCTAAAAATGTGCCCATACACACTTCTGGGTAAAAATGTAAATACTGAGAATATTTAAATACCTTGGAATTA
The DNA here is from genome assembly GCF_000414095.1 of Morus notabilis. Classification (NCBI taxonomy): domain Eukaryota; kingdom Viridiplantae; phylum Streptophyta; class Magnoliopsida; order Rosales; family Moraceae; genus Morus; species Morus notabilis. The sequence goes on from NW_010362729.1 coordinate 14,092, forward strand.
CTCAACTTTACACGTCAGAAATATTTATTAATTAATAACTAATTAATTAATTCAGATTAGGCACACTAATACATCTTAATTATCTTAATTAATCACATTTAATTCTCCGGGGTGTTACAACTCTACCCCCTTAAGGAATTTCGTCCTCGAAATTAAAATTTACCCAAAATGCAAATAGATGCGGATAACGCTCTTACATCGTTATTTCAAGCTCCCATGTCACGTCCTTAGCTCCATGGTACTGCCATAATACTTTCACTAGCGGGATCTCACGCTGACGCAAGCTCTTCATCTTACGATCAAGAATCGTGACTGGTGCCTCCTCGTATGTCACGTCATACTGTATCAGAACGTCATATCACTGCACTACAGCTTCCGGTTCAGGTTGATATTTCTGAAGTATGGAGACATGAAATATGTCATGCACGTGAGATAACTCAGGCGGTAGGGCAAGACGATACGCCACAACTCTGACTCGTTGCACGATCAGAAATGGTCCCACATACCTTGGTGTAAGTTTCCCTTCACACCAAAACGAACAACTCCCTTACGTGGAGAAACCTTTAACAGAACAAAGTCACCTTCCTGAAATTCTAAAGGCCTATGCCTTATGTCAGCATAGCTCTTCTGACGACTTTGGGTTGTTAACAATCGTTCCCGAATCACAACTATATTCTCATTATTCTCTTGAATAACTTCTGGTCCAGTAGTGAGTCGATCCTCTGGTTCCAACCAACACACAGGTGACCTACAAGGACGATCATACAGAGCTTCAAACGGTGCTATACCGATACTGGCCTGATAGCTTTTGTTGTAAGCAAACTCAACAAGATGCAGGTGTTTCTTCCAGTTCCAACCAAAATCCAGAATACAAGCACGAAGCATATCCTTCAGAATCTGAATAACTCTCTTAGATTGCCCATCAGTCTGAGGGTGAAATGCTGTGCTGAAATTTAATTTTGTTCCCATGGCTTCCTGGAAACTTTTCCAATACCTTGCATTGAAGCGAGTGTCACGATCAGACGTGATTGACAATGGCACACCATGAAGTCTCACGACATGCTCCAGGTACAATTTAGCTAGAACTTTCCGAGAATACGTCGCACAAAATGGTATGAAATGTGCAGATTTTGTCAACCTGTCTACCACCACCCAGATGGCATCGTGCTTGTGCTCAGTTCTCGGTAGTCTCATTAGAAAATCCATCGTGATGTGCTCCAATTTCCATCTCGGAACATGTAAGGACCGTAACTCTCCTGCTAGCTTCTGGTGCTCAGCTTTAATCCAGAGACAAGTTACACATTCGGATACGTACTCTCGAACGTCTTTCTTCATACCTCTCCACCAGTACTGCCTCTTCAGATCCTGATACATCTTCGTGCTTCCAGGATGAATAGCGTACTGTGACTTATGGGCCTCTTGTAGAATCATCTTCTTGATCTGATCCACCTTAGGAACGGCTAAACAGTCATGAAAGTACAGTGCCCCATCCTATCAGATTCTCCAATCATCGAGTTGCTCTCCATTCTGGATCCGAATCCAGATTCCTTGGAGATGAGGATACTGCCACTGATTCTGCTTGACTTGTTGCACAAGGGCTGGTGTGGAGATCAAATTATACACCATTGCCTGGTTATAATCCTCGTGGTACTAAAGTTCATATTCACTCACCACTTCAGTTCTTTTCCAGTCTTTGAAAGCTAATGACGCCATAACTCCTGTAGCCTTCCTGCTAAGGGCATCAACTACCACATTAGCTTTTCCTGGATGATATTGCAGCGTGAAGTCATAATCTTCCATGTACTCCACTCATCTCCTCTACCTAAGGTTTAGATCTTTTTGAGTAAACAAGTACTTCAGACTTTTATGGTCAGAAATGACCTGAAACCTTACTCCATAGAGATAAAATCTCCATATCTTAAGAGTAAATTTTACCACTGCTAACTCCAAATCATGAGTGGGGTAATTCAATTCATGTGGTTTCAGTTGGCGAGATGCGTAGGCTATGACACGTCCACCTTGCATCAAGACACAATCGAGTCCGCTCCCCGAGGCGTTAGAATACACCTCATATGCCTCTTCACTGTCAGGAATAATCAGGACTGGTGCACTTGTCCTCCTTCCCTTCAATTCCTGAAAGGCATGTTCACACTCAGCGTCCCATTCGAATCTGACTTCTTTCCTAGTCAACCGAGTCATCGGTGCCGCAATGCTCGAGAAGTCTTTTACGAAACGCCGATAGTATCCTGCGAGTCCGAGAAAGCTGTGAATTTCTACGACATTCTTTGGCCTTTCCCACTGTAGCACACTTTCGATCTTGTAAGGATCTACAAAAATTCCTTGTCCTGATATCACATGACCAAGGAACTTCACTTCCGTCAGCCAGAAGTCACACTTCTCCTTTTGCGCATACAACTGGTGCTCACAAAGAGTCTGAAGAACAATCCTCAAATGCTGTTCATGTTCTTCCCAAGTCTTCGAATAAACCAGTATGTCATCGATGAAGACAATCACAAATTGATCTAAGTACGGCTAGAAGACACGGTTCATTAGATCCATAAACGCAGACGGGGCATTCGTCAGCCTAAAAGGCATTACCAAGAACTCGAAGTGTTCATACCGAGTTCTAAAAGTAATTTTCAGAATGTCTTCCTCCTTGATCTTGAGCTGGTGGTATCCTGGCCTCAAGTCAATCTTAGAGTAATACTGTGATCCACCCAACTGATCGAACAACTCATCGATCCTCGTCAGTGGGTATTTATTCTTCACAGTTACCCTATTCAATTGACAATAGTCAATGCACAACTGGAGTGATCCGTCGTGCTTCTTCACAAACAACACCGGTGCACCCCAAGGGAAAGTGCTATTCCTTATATACCCTTTTTCTGCTAGCTTTCCAAGCTACTTCTTTAATTCTTTCATTTCAACAGGTGCCATTCGGTAAGGAGGAATAGATATTGGAGCCGTTCCCAGAATCAAGTCAATACTGAATTCAATTTCCTGATCCGGCGGTAAACCGAGTAACTTATCAGGAAATACATTTGCAAACTCATCCACTATAGGAATGTTCACATTATTTCTAATTACCTCGGGTTCACCTTCTAGAGCAAGAAGGAAGGAAAAGTAAGCCAGGGTTCTCCGTCCCCCAATGCTATATTGTAATATTCGTTCTTCCAGGACTGGGTTCATATCTGTTTGATAGGTAATTACCACTCCAGACGTAGTCGTCAAGGTTACTCTCATACGGTAGTAATCAACAATCGCACCATATCTTGCTAACCAATCCATTCTGAGTACCACGTCAAACTGACTCATTGGAATGATTATCAGGTCAACTCTCAATCGCTTACCTCCAATCGTGATTTCACATGATCTATATACACTAGCTATCTCCACACATCCTAGTGGGGAGTTTAACATTATCGGGGTTTCCAAGCTCTTAGATTTTAGTTTCAAGGTTTGTACAAAAGAACTTGATATGAAGGAATGGGTAGCAC
>NW_010362730.1:0-13285 GCF_000414095.1 Morus notabilis
TTTTTTTTATAGTGTTCCGAATTTTCATAGTGCTTATATTGAAAAAATTTTAGGTGCGTTTGGAACTCGTTTCAAAATAATTTTAATTTATTTTGTATGAAAATGGAAATAAAAACGGTTTCAATCTCAGATAGAAATCATTTTTAAAAATGTGTTTGGAAGTTTTTTCAAGAGATTGTTTTCAGTATAAAAAAAATCTATTAACGTCTCTCTTTCTCTACTCAAGAGAGGAGAAAACGAAAACAAAACATGAAAAACGATTAAAAGTCATTTTTCATTTCTCTCCCATTTTACATTAAACTAAAAATTCGTTTTCATTTTTATTTATTTATCTTTAATTGTGTCAAACGTCGTTTCTCTTTCGTTTTTATTTTTTTTTCTCAAAAAATGTGAAAAACAAAAATGAAAACAACTCCAAACACATCCTTTATGACTCCTCTACTACTCGTAGCTACTATCATGACAAGATAAACAATCGCAAACAACACATCCTTTATGACTCCTCTACTACTCGTAGCTACTATCATGACAAGATAAACAATCGCAAACAACAGCCACAAAGCTTCTAGCAAAAAGATGACCAATAATGCTCCAAACAATAAGAAAAGATCGAGCACCATATGAGGGGAGAAACATTGTCAACCTGGTGTTGAATTAACGCATATGCCCTACACTTTACCGCCATCAAATGTACAACACCAGCAGAGACGAACCTTAAGAGAGCATGGAAATGACATGAAAAACCACAAAAAATAGCCAGCAATCCTGCCCCATTTCATCTTCGATTCAACTTTTTACGCCACACAGAACAAATACCACCGCACCACTATTCTGACCTCGTTGTTGTGAGCTCGTGGATTAAAATATAAGGATAGAAGTTTGGTGGCGTGTCTAAAAGTACGTAGAATAAACCATTTTTAATACATATTTAACGACTGAAAAAAAAAAATTACTGATAATTTATTTTTTTGAACCTACCAAAAAAATTCCCTGAGTATGAATCCAAACACTCCTTTTGTTCTATTCCCCTCATTTGTGGAGAAATAGATCCTCCAACCTAAATTAAGAACCTAACTAATTATGCAACAACATCAATTTCTAGAAAGGCGTGTTTATTGACACCCTTTTTTCTATTTTTCACGCACCTAACATTATTATTTTACTCATTAATAAAATTATTTTTAAAGATAATAATAATCTATTAATGTCTCTCTTTCTCTACTCAAGAAAGGAGAAAACGAAAACAAAACATGAAAAACGATTAAAAGTCATTTTTCATTTCTCTCCCATTTTACATTAAACTAAAAAATCGTTTTCATTTTCATTTATTTATCTTTAATTGTGTCAAACGTCGTTTCTCTTTCGTTTTTATTTTTTTTTCTCAAAAAATGTGAAAAATAAAAATGAAAACAACTCCAAACACATCCTTTATGACTCCTCTACTACTCGTAGCTACTATCATGACAAGATAAACAATCGCAAACAACACATCCTTTATGACTCCTCTACTACTCGTAGCTACTATCATGACAAGATAAACAATCGCAAACAACAGCCACAAAGCTTCTAGCAAAAAGATGACCAATAATGCTCCAAACAATAAGAAAAGATCGAGCACCATATGAGGGGAGAAACATTGTCAACCTGGTGTTGAATTAACGCATATGCCCTACACTTTACCGCCATCAAATGTACAACACCAGCAGAGACGAACCTTAAGAGAGCATGGAAATGACATGAAAAACCACAAAAAATAGCCAGCAATCCTGCCCCATTTCATCTTCGATTCAACTTTTTACGCCACACAGAACAAATACCACCGCACCACTATCCTGACCTCGTTGTTGTGAGCTCGTGGATTAAAATATAAGGATAGAAGCTTGGTGGCGTGTCTAAAAATACGTAGAATAAACTATTTTTAATACATATTTAACGGCTAAAAATAAAAAATTATTGATAGTTTATTTTTTTTGAACCTACCAAAAAAATTCCCTGAGTATTAATCCAAACACTCCTTTTGTTCTATTCCCCTCATTTGTGGAGAAATAGATCCTCTAACCTAAATTAAGAACCTAACTAATTAAGCAACAACATTAATTTCTAGAAAGGTGTGTTTATTGACACCCTTTTTTCTATTTTTCACGCACCTAACATTATTATTTTACTCATTAATAAAATTATTTTTAAAGATAATAATATTTTAAATAGAATACTCATTACACATCCCATCATTAAAAGTAGTGGTGACAATTCGTGTCACATATCGTATTCGTGTCGTATTTTGATCGTTTCTTTCTAAATTTGTAGTCAACCCGAACACGACCCGTGACACGAAATTTTTTAAAAACCGCAACACGACCACTTTACGAGTTGACACGACACGACCTGAAAATGACCCGTAACACAAAATTGACCCGCGAACCTGAAATTGACACGAAAATTGTATACTTTTATTTAGTTTTTTACATATTAAAAATAACTTAAAATTCATAACACACTAAATTACAATAACATCCATTGAAATTAAGCAAATAATAGTATAAAATTTTGAGTATAACTATCATGATATCACAAGTTTATAATAAAATTTAAACTATGTAATGAAAAATATATGTATTTTTTAGTTTTTTACGAGTTTCGTGTCGTGTTCGGGTTAGGCAGGTCCAACCTGAAATTGACCCGTGTTTTTCGTGTCAATTTCATGTCAACCCAATTCTGACCCGAACATCTTTTTTCTCAACCCTAACTCGCAAAATTAGTGTCGTTTTCGAGTCGTGTCGTCGTGTTATGACCTATATTTCCGGCCCTAATTAAAAGATATATATTACCTAATTTACCTTCTAAAAATTATTGCGCAAAAGTTAAACTACGTTAGTAATTTCCAGAATGGTTGAATTCATATATTAGCTAGAACCAGTCTTATGTGTTGCAAAAAACGACAATTTGAGTTTTTGTGTGTGCGAGAGATAGAGGAAAAGAAAATCTGAAAAAAACGATTATCACGACTTCCTAAGGGGCATAGAGTCATATATATATATTAGTTTGGTTACACTGCATGTCAAATGGAATTAGTGGGTAGACCTTTTCTTTATTTTTATTTTTATTTTTTTCATTGATAATGATATTGTAAGGGGATTGCTTATTGTCATGTGAAATTGGGTGATGAGGTTATATAGAGTATTCCAAAGAACAATCACTGGGCAATGGCTAACTACGTAGCCTTTGCTTCCCCCTTTTTTTTTTTGTTGGTGTGTTTGTTTGTTGTTTCCCTTGTTTAATGAAGGCTTTATACAAGAAAAAATAAATTAAGTTTACTGATTGATTTAAAATCTCGCAATTCATTGTGTTGTTTATACTAACTATCAAAAAATTGTGTTATTTATATTAGTATTGAAGGGCAAGGCAGTAATGGAGGTGGATTTCCTGGCCAGATCAGCTTGATTCTCAAAACACACCTCTCAAACGATTTCATTTAACTTTTTTAAATTATTTAAATGTATAAATATTTATTAAAAAATTAAAAAAAATTAAATAATATTAATTAATATAAGAACGTGTGTGTTAAAAAGTAGAATTGAAGATGTTTTAGTTAAAAACACTTTTTTTAAAAATTTTAAAAGAGGTGTAATAATTAAAAAGAGGAGTGGTTTAAAAATGTGTACGTCACCCTTTCTAAAAAAACCTAACACCGCAAGTAGTAGGCCCAGACCCATTAGTCTTATGGGCCTATAGACGAGCCGAATTAGAACCTGACCCGAAGCGGATTTGGGTTTTATTATTTATTCCTTTATATCTATTTTTAAAATAATGGTAAAAGGAGAAGGAGATATATACCCTTAAAATATATGAGTCTTTGATTATTACTCCTTATTTTTAGTTAATATTTTTTAGTCAAAAAGATATTAGTCAAGAGTAAAATATAAAAATTTTAGAATTTGTTACTCAAGTCACAATTTAAATTTTATTATTACAGTATTTCTTTTTATAAAAATTTAAATTTAAATTTTTTATTATATTATTTTTTTGAGAGAAAGAGAGAAATAGGCTAAGACTTGAGATTAATTAAAATTAATAGGCCAATAGTTTACATAAGTTAATAAATAGGCTAAATTACTGTTTTTGTTCATAACTTGTCTGGTTATGAACCATAACTTGACAAATTATTATCCATAAATCACGATTTTTATCCATAACTTGTCTGGCTATGAACCATAACTTGACAAATTTGTCCATAACTTATTTGGTTATGAACCATAACTTGAAAAGTTATGGTCTATTAATTTTTATAACTAAAAATTAGCCTATATACTTAAGCTTTTATTGACATATTTTCTACTATTTTCGTATTTTTTTCTCATATATACAACTTAAGTTCTCAAGAATTTGAGCTGTGAAACAAACCTAACCTCAGAACGCATTCAAATTCACCAATTTTCTCCCTAGGAGAAAGAGATCTTCCAACCCAGCTAATTTTCTAACAGCCCATACTTCTAGAAAGGCCCAACACCATTCTTATGAACCACAAGTAGTAGGCCTAGGCCCACAAGTTGTGTGGGCCTAATAGACGTACCGACTATATAACCTCACCCGAAGCGGACTGGAACCCGATTTTATTTATTCATTTATATATTTATTTTTAAAATTATGGTATATTAGACGCTGAGCTCTGAGCGAGAAGAGAGAGAGAGAGAGAGAGAGAGAGAGAGGCAATAAGAAAAGTGGTTTTCTTGTTGAAGAGGAAAAACAAAAGACTTGTTCGTTCGCTCATCTGTAATCTAGGGTTCACTCACCTGCATCATCTCACATGGCGCCAGATCCGAACAGCTCCGGCGGAACCTCCAGCGGCTCGCGGAATGAGGCCGCCGTCAAGGTTCCCACCAAGGACCCTAAGAAGAAGGACGACAAAAAGGACGAGGATTTGGTAATTTCTCACTCCTTACTCTCCTCGATTTTTCCTTCTTCAGTCTGTTTGGTTGCCAAGAAAGTGTAGGTAATCCAAAGGAAAAGTAGGTTTTTTGTCGATGCGATATGTAGGAAACGAGTTGTTATCTGTGTTTTTTTTATAAATTTATTTGTTTATTTTTGGGTTTTGAGGAGAACTTGTTGTTGAGTGATCAAAAAAGGATAATTTTTTTGAACTTATGAATTTTGATTGGTGGTAGTCGGATGAGGACTTGGCGTTGAAGCAGCAATTGGAGTTGTATGTGGAGAGGGTTCAGGATCCTGATCCCGGTCTGCAGAAGGTTGCTCTTGAGAGTATGAGGTAAAAAAATTTACTTTTAATTAGTATTAATTTTGTGCTCTTTTTGGATTTTTTCGATCCTTTTTTCCCTGTCTTTCTTGTTGGGCTTATGCTTCTTCCCACAACGATAATTGGGTTTAAACAGTATTCTGAAAGGTTTATGGAAGAGTGTGCCCAAGTAACTTAAATTATTTTATTGATGTCAGTTAAATCATTAATATATGAGGAAGTTTGTTGACGAACTAGTGGAGTAAACTTGACTGAATTTTAAGCAAAGACTAGGCATTATTAGTTAAGTTTAATGGTGCTTAACTAATTATTATCCGTAACTATTTAATGGTGCTTTATCTGCTAGTTGGGGTTTCCTTGCTACTGATATCTGATATCTGGAGAATTTGGAATTTCTAACCTTTGTCTAGATTGTAGACTCCTGAAGTTTACCTGAGACTATAATCATATACTGATGACTGCTATGGTCTTAATGTCGAATTGGTGCAATTACATACGAAATTTACATCTCAAAACTCTTTAATGTTTTTCTATTCTTGAGAGAAGGTTTTCTGAATTCTCGTGTAGACAATGCTTACTTCTCTTTATATGTTTGTTTTTTTATCTAACTTGCTGGTATATTTGAATTGGCTTCATACTTTTAGGAATCTATTTTTCAACAGCAATGCTTTGATGTATAGGTTGTTGTCATGCTTGTGGTTTACCATTGCTTAAATAAATCTTTTAGGCAGGAAATTCGTACATCAACGAGCTCCATGACCTCTGTTCCAAAGCCACTAAAGTTTCTTCGACCACACTATGGAACTTTAAAAGCTTATTATGAAACCATGGCAGATTCAGAGTTGAAGGTACAACATTTTTTGAAGTACGTTTATTTAAAAAATTAGAGTCTATTTACTGCAGTTTGATTAATTTACTCTGTGCTACATGTAGAAATACCTGGCAGATATATTATCAGTCTTGGCATTGACCATGTCCGCTGAGGGAGAACGGGTATGTCTGAATATCAGTCAATTTCTTTTCAGTATGTTCTTATTTCACATAGTTTATTAGGTTCGAAAAAGATTGTCAAACTTCATTCTGGTAGACTGTGTTCTGATGTTCAGAGGGTGCCCAATTATTGTGTGTTCACACTCGTTTGTGTTTCGCAGTTGTTTGAGTACGCAAGTGCTAATGTAAATCCTCTTTTTCAAACTATTTCAGGAAAGCTTAAAGTACAGATTGCAGGGATCAGAAGGTGATATTGGTTCATGGGGCCATGAATACGTCAGGCAAGTAAAATCTGACTTTTATAATTAGTATATCTTGTCTGCTTATTTTTCAGAAGCTCTTTATTATTAGTAAAAGATTGGAGATTGGTTTCTATACGAATATTTTCTGCCATATTGATTTATTTATTTTTTTAAATAGGAACTTAGCTGGAGAGATTGCTCAAGAATATGCTAAGCGACAGGTCTGGAATCTATCCTTTGAATGTGTTAGAAGTTTGTTGATAAGTATATAACTATGTATGCAGTTTTACATGTGTGTTCTTAAGAAGTGCTTTATGTTTCTCACATGCTATAACAGAGTGAAGAGGGCCCTATTGATGATCTAATGGAACTCGTCCAACAAATTGTTGCTTTTCACATGAAGGTAACATCAATAACAAGTTTTGTATTTTGTGTTATCCATCTTGCAAGGATGGGTGATTAAGTGTGTGGTGCATGGTGTATATACAAAATGTTTTTGGGACTCCTTACATTTGTACTGGAATAAGTGATTTCTTATTTTCTTAATTAATTTGTTCTGCTTTGCAGCACAACGCTGAACCTGAAGCTGTTGACCTTTTGATGGAGGTAAGATGGGAGTATTACCTCATTAACAATGTGTTTGTGGTTATTTAACTTCTGAGTTGATTTGCTTATGACTTATGACTGATTGTGCTATATTAAACATTCCAGGTTGAAGACCTGGATCTGTTAGTTGAGCATGTTGATAGCACAAATTTTAAAAGAACATGTCTCTACCTCACCAGTTCAGCAAGGTAAGTGGAAAGGAGGAATAAGATATTTGGTCTATTTATCACATTGTGTCGGAAAAAGGGAATATATAGTTATTTGTCATTCCTTTTTATTTTTATTTTTTATTTTTGATTTTTTGTGTTTTTGCTAATGTTAGTGTCTATTTGTCTCAGCATAGTTGATTGCCTATGCCATTGTGTATTTCATCTTTCTCTCACTTCTTTGTATTGACTCCATTCTCCCACCTATTAATACTGCAGATACTTACCTGGTCCAGATGATATGTTGGTTTTGGATATTGCGTACATGATATATCTGAAATTTGAGGAATATACAAATGCGCTTCAGATTGCTCTATTCCTTGACAATTTGCAGGTTTGTACTTTATCGACAAATATTTTAGTAGTTTACTAATATAGGAAAGTTTACTTCTCAGGAGAAGTTTATATGTATTGAGAGAGTTGTAAGAGGAAGTTCTACAGCTTTGTAATTTTTTATGATTATGAAATTTCAAGTACCTGAGCTTGCAAATTTTTTATAGTTCGGTGCTAATTATTTGTTATTATTTTTTTTTTTTTTACAGTATGCGAAGCAGGTATTTACATCGTGTGATGATCTACAACGGAAAAAGCAATTCTGCTACATCCTTGCCCGACATGTAAGTGTACTGTTTTCTTTATTTTATTTGTCTTCTTCATGCTTGTTTTATGGATTAACTGGAAATTATGGTTAGCATTTTATTTGATATTTTTTTTGTTGAATACCAGTGTTAGAGACTGTTCTTTGACTTTTAGAGAAAATCTGGTTGGTCCTTGAATAGAATAATCTTTTCCTGTGACGAAGATTTTCTGTTTTTGATATCATGGAATTCACTTTGTATGTCCATGAACTGTTCACGGTGTAATTTTGTTAAGAAAAGATAAAAATTAGCTGGACCTAATGATTCGCAATCTTCTGTGGAGTGTATGCTCATATGCATTTTGCCCTTTTCATTGGAGACCAATTCTATTATTTTCACTCCCTTGTGCTAGAGGGATGGTAGAATTAAGGATGGAGTTTTGCTAATTGTTCTTTCTTGTACTATTAAGGGTGTCACTTTTGTGCTTGATGAAGAGGCCGCAGCAGATGATGAGGATCGGGAAGTATTGCAGGATATCATCAACAATGCTAAGTTAAGTGAAGGTTATCTTAACCTTGCTCGTGATATTGAGGTCATGGAAGCCAAAACTCCGGAGGACATTTACAAGGTTAGAATTTTAATTCTGTTTAAGGGCTGATATTGATTTATTGATCTTTGTATGGGTTTTACTGAATCAAGAGATTTATCTTAGTGTTGTATATTATTCTATGGAATCAAGTTTCAAATCAAGCAAAAAGAACATCATCTTTTTTTTTTTTTTTTTTTTTGCATTAATTCCCCTTGTCAAGTATAGAAAAAACGGAAAACCACTTGTCACACCACTCTTTCTGGTTCCAAAGTTTCTTATTACCTCTATTTCTCCTTGATTTCCTTTTTTCATGTGATAAATAAATTCTACCCAATTTAGCTTATTTGACTAGCTGAACCATAATGTTTTTCTTGCATTTCCATCATGGAAACGAAACACATTTGCTTTTTGGGGTTTGAAAATTCATTCTTTTCAATGTGTGGTTGTAAAATATCCAACATTGAGACTTATGTGATAGAAATCGTTTCTTTTGGAAAATTTTAAAGTACTAATGTTGCCGAATTTTGATAACACGCCTCCCATTACCATGTGTGTGGTTAGATTGTCCCTTTAACCTTTAGCTGTTCTTCATTAAGCCGGGGTATATAGTGCTTCTCAGTAATGTTGCCGAATCTGTATTTCACTTGCATGGAGTGTTCCCAAAGTAATCTTGTTAAAGTTGATGTTCAGTAACAAGCTGGTTTACTATGCTGATATCACAATTTTCGTGGGTTTTCTTTTAGGCACACTTGCTTGATGGCCGGGCCAGTGGTGCTGCTAGTGTTGATTCTGCCAGACAGAACTTGGCTGCAACCTTCGTCAATGCTTTTGTAAATGCTGGCTTCGGTCAGGTTAGTTTTTTCCATTTGATATGCGTGCAATATGATGTCTGTAGTGTTATGGATATCGACTCGTCATATTTTTTGCAGGATAAGTTGATGACAGTCCCATCAGATTCTTCAAGCGGCGGTGCTTCAGGAAATTGGCTTTTTAAGAATAAGGAGCATGGAAAGACAAGTGCTGCAGCAAGTCTGGTGTGCTTCTTTTTCCTTTGCACTTATTTTCTGGTAATCTAGTAGTAGGAAGTCTCGAACTAAAAGTTTTTTGTCTTCTTATAGGGTATGATCCTACTGTGGGATGTTGACTCGGGACTTGCTCAAATTGACAAGTACTTCCACAGCAATGATAACCACGTGATTGCCGGTGCCTTGCTAGGAGTTGGGATTGTTAATAGTAGTATAAAGAATGATTGTGATCCTGTGAGTTGTCTTCGATTTTATTTTCTTTTGGGATGTCTGTAACCTACGATAGTACTTCTGAATCGTAATTTGTTACCTCAGGCATTGGCGCTTCTTAGTGACTATGTAGATAAGGAAGATCCATCCATCCGAATTGGGGCAATTATGGGCCTAGGAATTACCTATGCTGGCACTCAGAATGAGCCGGTAAAGTATCCTATTTCTTTTCCTGTTGATAAATTTGCTAATCAGCTGCTACTTGTATTTCATAACCAACATGGTCTACCACGTATTTAATGTTCCCATGAAAATCACATCTTCTTTTATGGTTTTGAGAATGTTGAATTATGGGCCTAGGAATTACCTATGCTGGCACTCAGAACGAGCCGGTAAAGTATCCTATTTCTTTTCCTGTTGATAAATTTTCTAATCAGCTGCTACTTGTATTTCATAACCAACATGGTCTACCATGTATTTAATGTTCCCATGAAAATCACATCTTCTTTTATGGTTTTGAGAATGTTGATTAGCACTTTCATTTTTTCAATATTTTTTTGGCTCAGGGTGTTTCTAATTTGTGGTTTTTTGGTTAAAGCTAACTCATCTTTGTCTTTTCAGTTGCGTTATAAGCTGTCTAGCATACTTAATGATGCCAAAGCTCCGTTTGATGTGATTGTGTTTACTGCAATCTCATTGGGCTTGATATTTGTTGGGTCATGCAATGAGGAGGTTGCTCAGGCTATAATATTTGCATTAATGGACCGAAATGAGACAGAGTTGGGCGAGCCTCTTACTCGGCTGTTGCCTCTGAGTCTTGGTCTTCTATATCTTGGGAAGCAGGTAAATCACTTCTTAAGACTTTTAGACAGTGCATCATGACTTGTTTCTAGTTCCAGAAATTCTGTGCTTTTTCTTGCTTAATTCTTAGCTTGCATGCGTGATAGTTCTCATGAGTTATATCAATATGTGGTCAAAGAAACCCTCACAGTGGTTATAATACTCCATTTATGATTTTCTATTGTTCTGATTGCACTTTGGAATCCATTCCCTGCATTACAGGAAAGTGTGGAGGCTACTGCTGAAGTGTCAAAGACGTTTCATGAAAAAATCAGAAAACATTGCGATATGGTTCTGCTTTCTTGTGCCTATGCAGGAACTGGGAATGTTTTGAAGGTAATCGTTAATGTCAATCAGTTGTCATTTGGAATCTCCATTGCGTGTATGAGGTAGCTGACTTTGTGCCAATGCAGGTCCAACACCTTCTGACTCAATGTTCAGAACATCTTGAGAAGAGTGAAACCCACCAGGGCCCTGCCGTGCTAGGAATTGCTATGGTTGCCATGGCAGAGGAATTGGGCCTGGAAATGGCAATTCGTTCGTTAGAACATCTTTTACAGTATGGAGAACAAAATATTCGCCGTGCAGTTCCTTTGGCACTTGGTCTCCTTTGCATATCAAACCCAAAGGTAATAATCTAGCTAGGCTCAACTTTGCATCCTCTGCTGTTTGGGGCGTAATGTTTTCTGTAGAAATGATTGTAGTGTTTTCTATTTTCTCCCAATGCTCTTTTTACGTGACTGAATGGTAGTAGTAATTGATTTTTTTTTGGGTCTCTTGTCAACGATCTTTTTTTATTTGTTTGTTTATTGGTAATTATTTTATTCACTTTTATATTTTTTTATTGTTATTGGAGAAAACCTTCAAATCAAAAACTTCTATCTTCTTTGTGGCTTGTGTTTCTTTAGAAACCCGCTCTTTAAATTTTGCACAGTGATTTATGCAAAGTAATTATATTTCTTTTCAACACATCACACTTTGGGGTCAGTAATTTAATAGAACAGATAAAACTAGGCTGCTATAAGAGTATTGACTCCTGTAGAGTTTAAGGCCTGATGTTGTGTCTTGTAATGTTTAACCAATTTGTTAATGGGGTTTTGACCAGGTCAATGTTATGGACACCTTGAGCAGGCTTAGCCATGATACAGATTCAGAAGTAGCAATGGTAAGGAAAGATAACATACTCTATCTATTACTAAAACAATTAAGTTGAAGTTTAGAGCTAAAGCTGATTTTTTCTTATGCTTCAGGCAGCGGTGATCGCCTTAGGTTTGATAGGTGCAGGAACCAACAATGCCAGAATAGCCGGCATGCTTCGCAATCTTTCAAGCTATTACTACAAAGATGCCAGTCTTCTATTCTGTGTAATGCATCTTATAAATTCTACCTTTGAATTTTTGCTCATATCTAATGGTTTTTGTAGTGTTCATTTGTTTCCTTTGGTAACTTTGTCAGGTGCGAATTGCCCAAGGTCTTGTGCACTTGGGGAAGGGCTTATTGACTCTAAATCCTTATCATTCTGAGCGATTCTTGCTTTCACCGTAAGTAATAACTATTAGAGGAGCAAGTGTTCAAACACCTCTATCATCTCCCTAAAAGTGCAGCTTTGTTATTTTCTCCTAGTTCCGAATCTTTGATATAATTCTTCATTCTTCTTGCAGGACGGCACTTGCTGGAATTATAACCATGCTACATGCATGTCTTGATATGAAAGCCATCATCTTGGGAAAATACCACTATGTTCTGTACTTCCTTGTTTTGGCAATGCAGGTTGGCGTTTGATCTCTCTCTCTCTCTCTACTTTTTTTCCCCCCAATAAATCCTTTACACTTTCTGGGCAATTTAGATTGTCTTTTGTGGTAATTTTCTTCTTTTATTGTGATAGCCGAGAATGTTGATGACTGTGGACGAGAATCTCAAACCGTTGTCTGTACCTGTTCGAGTGGGCCAAGCTGTTGATGTTGTCGGCCAAGCTGGTCGTCCTAAAACAATCACTGGTTTCCAGACCCACTCTACACCGGTTCTTCTGGCAGCTGGTGATAGAGCAGAGTTGGCTACAGAGAAGTAATAGAATAATACCCCTTCAAAATTTTTGTTTGACCATTTCGCTATTGTTACATGATTGCTTTAACACATGCTTCTTTTCTTGCAGGTATATTCCTCTCTCTCCCATCCTTGAAGGCTTTGTCATCTTGAAAGAGAATCCTGATTACCGGGAGGATCACTAGTTTTGCCAACCATGACATGAGCCGGCGATTGCTTTATTTATCCCTCATGTTTTAGGCGTAATTTGGAGTTCACATCAATGCCAGCCGTTGGATGGAAATCATCGATGCAAGTGAGCTTCGAACTTTTTCTTTCTCCAGTTTCGCCTCAAGAAAGCAGAGCATGGTGGAATTAGATGATTGTACACTTGATGAATGCTGCAACAGGAAAATGTAGGTGGACCATTGTCATTCCATGTCATAGATTACTAAAGTTTTCCTGCGAGGAGCCATTGTTTTATGTAGTTTATTTTGAACGACTGTAGCATGGCGACTCGGTATCGGTTACTTTCAAAATGGATGTTACAGTGCGGTAATACAGTAAATTATTAGTGTTTTTTTCTGTTGAGGAAACAGTAACTATTAGTTGACTTGACAGCATGAAATTCATCAGAAAAAGTTGAAACGCCATGAAATCCAACAAGGCATTTTGGGTTTTTTTTTTTTTTTTTTTTTTTTTTTTTTTATTTTTTTTTTTTTTTTT
>NW_010362730.1:13502-14997 GCF_000414095.1 Morus notabilis
GTTTTTTTTTTTTTTTTTTTTTTTTTTTTTTTAATAACTTTGTTGCTTGCATAATGATCTAGCTTGTACGAACTCCTGTTTACGAAAGCTTTTCGGAAGTGAAATTTTTGGTATATTTATGTACTTGAGACGAGCCTGAGATTTGTTTCCTGGATGATCAAAATTTCTTTTGAGATAAAAAAAAAGGAGACCTCCAACACGCCATATTTAGGGATGGTAATGGGGCGGGGTGGGGACGGAGGATGATTTCCCTTCTTGATCCCCGTCCCCTTAAACTATCTCCATCCACGTCTTTATCTCTGCTTAATGAGGGGTGAGGTCAGAGTCGGGGATCTTTTATTGGAGGAGCATTTTTCATACCTGTCACATTCTCATCATGTAGCATTATGTATTTTAAAATTTTAACAACTTAAAATAAAAAGAGTTGAAATTTATTATAAATTTAGACTAAAATCAAAGGTTTCATAAAAAAAATCAATTCTTAACATGCAAATTGAATCCAAAAGTAATAACTAACGCATAAGCAAAAAAAGTTTAAAAACATCAAAACATAAACATAAATTATCTTTCATTTTCTATTCCGAACAACCTCAATCTTCGTTGCATGGTTGTACGCTATTTCTTTTCAAGCATCATAATTCAAAAAACTTGGATCCTGACAAAGCATTATAACATATTTATATTAGGGCGGAGGCGGGGTGTGGAGTACTTTCCCCGTCCCCACCCTGCCACAAATTGGGGATTAGTTTTTATTCTTGTTCTCATCCCTATCCCTGATAATTGTCCCCCATCCCCACTCCCGTTTGAGGCAGGGCTCATCCCGTGGAGAATATTGCCATCTCTAAACATATTGGTATGTCAAGTTTTCTGTCTGTTAAATTCATATAAAATCACGTAAAAGTCAAAATGTGTGTAGATCTAACAGTTAGCAAAATCTGATGTACCGGTACGCTAGGCATAATAGAGAATCTCTCTAAAAAAAGGGTCAAAAGTAAAGATTTTGAAAGGGAGTAGATTGCCTAACCTCTGTGTCAAGAGTGGTTCGAAATTCCTTACCTCTATATAGAGGTTTCTTTGTATATCTCGTCCTTAATAGAATATGATATTCTTTTTTCTAATATTGATTACAATACCGAAAGTAGTGGTGGAACTTTGGGCCGGCAGGCCTGCTCGAAGCCTGAATTTTTCGGGCTCGGCGGGCAGGCCCATAAAGCCGCCCGCCCAAGGAAGAATTCGGGCTCGGGCTCGGGCTGCCCGAATTTGGATGACATCGCGGAAGCCCGCCGCCGAAAGACGCCCTCAACCACCGACTGCCAGATTTTTTTATTTTTTTCCCTCCGACCCGAATTGCCGAACCCCGATCAACTGCTAGATTTTTTACTGGTGGAGCCCGACCCGAACTGCCGCCCGAAAGCCCGACTCCAACGTGTTTTTTTTTTTTTTTTTTTTTTTTTTTTTTTTTTTTTTTTTTTTTTCCCCATTTTTTCCCCAACCA
>NW_010362730.1:15069-42735 GCF_000414095.1 Morus notabilis
AAAGCCCCGCCCCCCCGTTTTTTTTTTTTTTTTTTTTTTTTTTTTTTTTTTTTTATACTGTTGCCCGAATTTTGGCCCAAACCGCTCGAACCCAACCCTCCGAAAATTGAAAGTAGCCGTTGGATCCAAATTTTGGGAGAAAAAAATCAAATTTTTAACCCAAAAATTTCCCTATAAATACCCCCCATCCCCCACACAAGGGGTGTAAATTGGCCGGGTAGGGTCAGGTTGAGCCAAAAAATTGAGCCGACCAGATCAGTGCGGGTTGAGAAAACTTTGGGCCGCAACACTCTCTTAAGTCTACAAACCCGCAACCTTTCGGGTGACCTCGGGTAGGCTCGGGTTACTCGGGTTGTTGAAAATCAATTTTAATCTATGACTTCATACCTCTTTTAACAGTCCAAAAGCATAAAATCCATAAACAGTCCATAAGCATTAACATAACATCAAACATACTTCTTAACAGTCAATAAAGTCCAGAAATAAAATTAATACATCAAATAAACAGTCTATATAAAGATAGTCCAGCAAAATAGGAAATTTAGTCCACTCCAAATAGTTTAATCCAGAATAATAGCACATTCATTCCTAACTTGCCCCTCATGTGTTGCAACAGAATTTGACAAATCTTGAGAAGAAAACATAACAAAAAAATCATCAGAATCAAGTTTAGGACAACAAAATAAACAACAAGGAGATGAAATAAAATTAAAAAAAAAATAAGTAAAACGTAAAAAGATTACCCGACTCAATATCTTCATATTCATTAAAGTCTTCCACGTCAATAATGTTGATGTGCTCACGACTACACAACCAATTTTGTGTACAAATCAATGCCTCCACCATCTTGGGGCTCAATGAACTCCTAAAGGGATCGAGGATGCGGCCTTCGGTACTAAAAGCAGATTCTAAGGCTACCGTTGAAACAGGAATGACAAGAATGTCTCTTGCAACTAGTGAGAGAACCTTGTAATTAGTTGCATTATTCTTCCACCAAACTAAAACATCAAAATTTGACCGAGTTGGATCCTCTATATGGTCTGTCAAGTATCTGTCCATATCATTTTTGTACTCATTCACATTCTTCTCCTTTATTTTCCTAACAAAGGAGCTCCACAAACACCCTTTTTCTTCTACTTCCGTTTTTACCTCTGTTGTACTTGTTGTTGTCGCCTCCCCACTACTTTCATTAGCTACAGATCCACCCTTGTCCCCACTATAAACCTCATGCAGCCGGTACATAGTATCCTTCACATTCTTTGCTAATATTTCAGAAGTGAAAGAATCATACATTATAGAGAAACAATATGTCAAATAATCCATTTTGTACCTAGGATCAAGTACAATAGCCACAAAGAGAAGATAATTTATATTCTCAACATTCCCCCAATACTTGTCATACTTCTTTTTCATACTCACAGCCATGAATGAAAGCATTGAATCCTCTTGTTTGCTTAATTTAGATAGCTGGTTTTGCATCTCACAAAGCTCATGAAAGTAAGAATTTGAAGTGACATTCAAAGTGGCACTAAACTTCAAAGTTATATCATAAAAAGTCTTCAGAAATTTCACAAACACCTTAACATTCTCCCAATCATCATCAAGTGGTGGGCCAATCTTCCGTTTCCTCCCTCATCTTCCCGAAAATAAGACACAAACTTGTCTTCCTCTTCATATCTTTCAAAAGCTTTTTGAAACTTAATGGCTGCATCTAACATCATATAGGAGGAGTTCCATCTAGTAGGGACATCTAGGCATACGAGACCTTTGTATTCAATTTTCTCTCGCTCCACACATGACTTGAATTTCAGCAACCTAGCCGGAGAAGACCTCACATATCTCATAGCGTTACGAATGGCTGCTATGGAATTATGTAGGTCTTTTAAACCTTCATTGACAATCAAGTTCACTATATGGTCACAACACCTAACATATAGAAATTCCCCACCTAAAACAACCCCTTTCCACCCCTTAATCTTCCTTCTCAAGTAGGTAATCATAGAGTCATTTTAGGAGGCATTATCAATAGTCATAGTAAAGACTCTCTCAATATCCCAAGCATGCAAACATGACTCAATGACTTTACCAACACTCTCTCCCTTGTGGCTTGAAATTTGACAAAAGTTTATAATCCTTTTTCGAAAAGTCCACTCACTATCAACGTAGTGTGCAGTTAGACACAAATAATTAATATTTTACAAGGATGTCCAACAATCAGTTGTTAGGCAAATCCTTTAACTGCCCTTACTAAATTCAGCCTTTAGTTTCTTCCTCTCTTCCAAAAAAAGTTGGCAAATGTCCTTAACAATCGTAACATGGGAGGGGATAGAGAACCTAGGCTGCGTCACTTGACAAAAATTCTTAAATCCTTTACCTTCAGCAAACCTAAATGAAAGCTCATCTACAATCACCATTTTTGCTAACGCTTTTCTACAATGCTCCTTGTTAAAGCCTATAGCAACAAGATTACTACTAGTTTCAGTGTTTGTTTGGAAACTCAGAGTTCTTTGCTTTTTTTTTGGATCCTATATGGGTATTTCTTGCATTGCTTTTCTATGTGAACCTTCATACTACTGGTGCCATGTCTCCTACTATTACACGCATATGTTGCCCCAAAATAGATACACTTACACCTAGGCTCATTTGGATCCTCACCCTCTATGGTTTTGAAATGATCCAAAACAAGAGACTTTTTTTGTGACTTCTTCCTCTTTTTATTGTGTCCATCCTCTTTAGGCACATGGGTAAGGTTGGGTGTGGGAGTGGGCAAGGTAATGGGCTCTTTAGGCACATAGACAGAGGTTGAATTTTTGGTCTGGCATTGGTCACTTTCTGTTTCAACAGAAGACTTGCAAGTACTTTCAGAAGTTTGCGTCGAGTAAATGATAAATTTTTCCATCTAGCACACAAATTAACCTAAAAACAGATAACATATGATTGAGACTAAGCGTAGAGATTAACCTAAAATCAATTCATCTCAGTTCTCATGAAAAACATAATATTTCCCAGATTGAGACTAACCTTTATGTTTCAGCCTTACCTTCAATGAAGATTGCAGTCTTCTCTTCACTCTTCTTCCTCGGCTGGCCTGGAAACAATAACGATTGCCGTGAGATATAATACAAATATACTGTAATTGGAGGTGAGATACTAACCTTTGATCTGTGATTGCAGGTGTGTCGGCTAAAACAGACATTACTAACTTTGGACAAAAACTATGCCGCACAATATGAGAAAGATACATGTATAACTTAAGTTATAAACAAGTAACAATATTTTCAGTTATTGAATTCTTTTATTCTAAATTTTAGTGGCATTTATTCTTAAATTCCTATTGCAATAAACAGACAAGTGAACATTTAAGGCAACATATAGTAATAGATGTAAATAGGACTTGTGGCAAAACCTAAATAATGTATATCCTACCCCTTGTTTGTGCTTCCTGTTATTGAGTGAGTATTTAAAGGATGATCCTTGGTTGGAGCAACTTTGTAGTCATCTGAGGTATAGCGCTAAAATTATCCTATTCAAGACAACTCTTACTTAAGAATTTTAGTAGTTATGCAGTGAGATAACCATTGTTTTCCTTATTGGAGGTGACTAGGAAAGCATCAGAAATTGAACTTGTACTAAATGCCGCAGAAAGTAACCAAGGTTTTACTGCCTCACAGGTATAAAGTCCGGGATGCAAGGTCAATGTAATTCTTTTATATTCCCAGAGTAAAAGAAAAACTAGTTTAACTTCCTTTCGTTGATAAAGAACAAGCATGAAGGAAAGAGGATGAGGAATCCTCAAAACAGAAACAAAATACATCAAAAAACAAAAGAGGCAGAACAAAGAGAAGAAACAAACTAAACGAACTCTTCAAGTTTTGACAAACAAAGGCTTACATATATATCCATACACACACACATAAACCTACAAACACAAACATGAAACCCACCCCCCCCCAAACAGAAAACATCAAAAGGAAACCGAAGCACAACCAGAGCAAAGAAATGAATTCTTTTTTCCTAAAATCCATCAATCAAGAGAATAATCCGGTGATAATACACAGAATAAAACTGGAACAAACATTAACCCACATGTTGATAGAATCGAATAAAGAAAAAAAACACTGAGGCGGTGAGGGAGGGGAGATCGACGGAGGCGAGATCGAGGCTTGGGAGAGGCGAGGGAGGCTTGAAGTGAGGAAGGATTTGGGACTCAGGCGGAGGCGAGGTTGAGGCGACTCAGGCTTGGGAGGCTTGAAGTGAAATTGGAGGGGACCCAGGGTAGGGGAGGCTGCGTGCAGTGCGAAGATTGGGAGTCTGGGACTGGGAGGAAGGAAAACTTAGGGTTACACAACTTACACTTACTAACTCGGGCGGGTCGGGGCAACTCGGGGTGAAATGTTGCCCGGCCCGCGGCCCAACCCACAATTTGCGGGTTGGGCCTATTTAAATTTGAATTTTTAAAAAAATATAACCCTATATTTTCGAGTCGGATCAGGTCAGATCGGACGGGTTAGTCAGGTTCGGACTCAATTCTTACACCCATACTCTACACATTATATAATAGTATATTATAATATATATATATACAATATTAAAATATATAATAAAAATATTTTTTGGGCCATTCGGGCTGGCTCAGGCTGCCCGAGCTCGTCGGGCAGCCAAAACTAGGCCCGCGGCTCGTCCACGGGCCTTCTTAGGCTCGGGCGGGTGGGTTGGGTCGAGCATTGAGTTCAAAATCAATTTTTTTAGACGGTCACGGGCGGCCCGTCTAAAATTCCAACATTGACCAAAAGTAATCTTTAATTTAAAAGTGCAAATACATGTCTTTTTTTGTATAGAACGACGACATTTTGAAGAGAGCCGCCCCACGAGTCGTTTGAATAAACGACAGAAACTTCGAAAACAATAAACATGTATTTGCTTTGTCAACAACCCAAACTTTAATAACTGCAAGCAAACCGCTTAAAAATAAAAAATCAAGCAATCAGCAAGAAATTCCAAGTAAAAGAGAAAATAAAAATCTCTTTGCAAGAAATCCTGAACAAGAAAAGAAAAGAAAAATTTTCAGCATAAAACGACGCATCGTTAATTTTCTATGACGCATAATTTTTATCTAAAACGACATAAAAAAACCGACATACCACATTTGTCAGAGATTATTACGACAATAACACATGAACAATTTCACAAAAATAAATAATTATTAAAAATAATAAATAATAAAACAGCAGGGTTTAAGCTTTTCCCATATTTCCACCGTTAACCTCTCTCTGCGCCACTAGGGTTTATGCCATTGCTATCAATTTGGGAGCTTTAATTGATCAGCAAAAAAAAAAAAAAAAACTTGGGAGCTTTAATTTGGCGGAGGCTCTCAATTCCGCAGCAGAGCACATCGAAAGCTGGACAAAAATGAAGGTGAAAGTCATCTCTCGCTCCACCGAAGAATTCACCAGAGAACGAAGCCAAGATCTCCAGGTCCGACTCATTCTTTTTATATCTAAACTCAAAACTTTCTTCTGCTTCAATTTATTTCTCTGAAATAATTATTTTTTTTATTCAAATTAATTAGAGGGTCTTCCGTAATTTCGACCCCAATATCCGAACCCAAGAGAAAGCCGTCGAATATGTCCGAGCTCTCAACGCCGCCAAACTCGAGAAGGTAATTTGAGCTGTTAATCTTAAATTTGGATTTATTTGAATATTTGGGCATCTGTTTCTTTTTTTTTTTTTTTTTTATATAAATAATTTCTGTGGTTTGCTTAGATTTTTGCGAGGCCGTTTGTTGGAGCCATGGATGGGCATATCGATGCTGTCTCGTGTATGGCTAAAAATCCAAACCACTTGAAAGGGATATTTTCGGGTTCCATGGATGGAGGTACTTTGATTTTGATTTTGATTTTGCGGTTTTTTTTTTTGTTTTGTTTTGTTTTGTTTTAAATCACAAGTTAATGCTTTTAGCTTCTGTTTTGGCATTGACAAAGCTGATGAAAGTTATTAACAAAGTTTGTCATGTTTGAACTATGTGGTTAACGAAAATGCCTGCCCATTGCTATTTGAAACTCAATAAAAGATAATACACGCTCTCTCATTATGCATAAATAGAACTGCAAAAAATACTAAACCTTTTTAATCCATTGAGTTAGTGTGAAATTTTTATTTGCAAAATGACTACGGAATGACTAGGAACAACCACTGGTCGTTCTTTGTAAAAGTGAAAAAGGTCATTTTGCCAATTTCACTTTGTAAGTTAGTCATTCTAGCAAAAAACATATTAATGTACTGATATGTGGTTTATCATGTCTGCAGATATTCGTCTATGGGATATAGCTTCCAGGTAATTTCACAAGTCTGCTTTTATTGAATATTTTTTATGCATTTGTATTATTTGTGCTTTTATTGCTATATTGTGCATGGTGGGTGGAATTAACATGCATTACTTATGTTGGTTAAATTATAAAAAGGCGAACAGTCTGCAAGTTTCCTGGACACCAAGGAGCGGTGAAAGGTGTTGCAGCATCGACGGATGGACGCATCCTTGTTTCTTGTGGCACTGATTGCATGTAAGGCATAATATCTTAAATGTGTCCATCGCGTAATGTTTGTTATTCATTTAAGCTTAATCATAGGTTTATACATATATTCTTTAATATACATCCATAGTGTATTTTACTTGGAAAGGTTATTTACTGTTTTTTGGTCATGTATCAGTGTCAGGCTCTGGAATGTTCCTTCTTCTTCTGTTATGGAATCAAATGATTCATCTGATAAATCGGTTCAGGTGGTACCTGCCTTATTTTATCATATGTATTCCATGGATTCAATGGATTCAATGAATGCAACTTTAATCTTATGCCTAGCTAACTAGTTATGATTCATGTTTCCAGCCACTGGAGGAATATGTTTGGAAGAATGCATTTTGGTAAGTATCTAAATGGAATTCCTCTGATTTTGCACTTTCTTAGGCCGCACAATTCAATCTTTTTGCTACAGTGTTTTCTCTCACAAAAATTTGAATTTTAGTTCAAGTTTTCCACTCGAGCCTGCAAATAGAACGTGGCCTTAGTACTTAATGTACTGTGGTCTGATTTCAAGTATATACTTCTGAGGTTTGTTTTCTTACTATCAGGGCTGTTGATCATCAGTGGGATGGTGATCGTTTCGCCACTGCTGGAGCCGGAGTACATATATGGAACCACAATAAGTTCTGCTTCAACCCTGTTATTCTTTTATGTAGTGATAAAGTTCTCCTTTGGTTGTCTCATGACAATATGCCTCTGATTTATAGGTCTGCACCAGAAAAGACTTTTGAATGGGGAACAGACACAGTTATCTCTGTTCGATTCAATCCCGGACAGCCAAATGTCTTAGCAACATCTGCGACGTATGTATAGGAAGTTGTTAATTATACATTATCTTTTTATGCTGTTTGATTATGTCATAGAATTCTTCTTCATTATTTAAGATGGTTCCAATTTAAGGTCTCCACTCATGAAATGTGCTGGTGTAACCAACCAGTATATACCCTAATCTTTCTGTTTTATTTCTGAAATTCTTTATAAACATATTTTGCCTCGAAATAACGTGTTTAATTTCCCCTTGCAGTGACCGCAGTATTGTACTGTATGACTTACGGATGTCATCAGAAGTAACAAAGCTCATAATGAGGGTAATGATGGCACATCACATTTTGGAATTCAGCATGATGATTTAGTCCTTGAATTTGAAATTGGTTTCAATATGTTATTCCTTGACATCAAGTGCTGTAAAGTGTTGATTTTTGCGGCTATTTTGAAAATTTGATCCTTATTTTATTTTATCTGACAGACGAGAACCAATTCTATTGCTTGGAACCCGATGGAGCCAATTAATTTCACTGCTGTAAGCATATCTATTTGAAACTTGTCTGGCTAAAATATGTTATCTTTACAACTGTTTTTGTCTCGAGGGAACTGTTATAGAGTTTGTATACTTACCACTTTGAGGGTTAGGTTGTTCTCATCTATTGCTGGAATAGGTTGATCTAACTTGCTATCGAGTACTGACCAGTTCAGTTGTTTTTCCCGGTCACTTTGTTTTTGCTAATTGAATTGAGAAAATTGTTTTTTCCCGGTCACTTTGTTTTTGCCTTTTTGCTATCGCATGCTAGGATATGTTAAAGTTTGATTTCATTTTATAGAATTCTCTTATTCTGAAAAGGCATATCACGGTTCTTTGATCAACCAGGCAAATGAAGATTGCAACTGCTATAGCTACGATGCCAGAAAGCTGGATGAGGCTAAGTGTGTGCATAAAGATCATGTTTCTGCAGTGTACGTAGCTACTTGCTAATTTTACATGTAATACTATTTTACACAAACTATATTTACATGTATAACTTTTTCTTTATTACGTTTTTTGCTTTTCCAGGATGGATATTGACTACTCGCCAACTGGTCGAGAATTTGTAACTGGTTCCTACGATAGAACAGTGAGTAGCTTGATATGAATATAGTATGTTCCAAACAGACATTTTTATCGTTTAAAACGATCCCTCATTATCCCATTAAAATTTTCCTGGGGCAGGTACGAATATTCCCGTATAATGGTGGTCACAGCCGGGAAATTTATCATACAAAGAGAATGCAAAGGTTTGACCAGTTTTTCTTTTCTAATCAGCAATATTTTCTTCCCTTTTTTGGTTTTCCGGAATCTGGATTTATTGAAAGTTTTATGAATTTTTAAGCATTAACCTCTTTTTCATTTTTGGAATAACAAGGCCAGTAGGTGCTACATTTTAACTGAATCAAATGAAAATTGTGCATGTGTCCTAGGTTTTTTTGTTTGTTTGTTGTTGTTGTTGTTTAGTTTACAGAATCTAACCTTGTCTTCCTATAATATTCCTCTTTTTCTGCAGGGTATTTTGTATTAAGTTTAGCTGTGATGCAACTTATGTTATTTCTGGGAGTGATGACGCCAACCTCAGGCTTTGGAAGGCCAAAGCATCAGAGCAGTTGGGAGTTGTAAGAATCGCTTCCTTGGATCACGTTTTCCCTGTCAACGTTGTTTACTCATTTTGCTACTAGTGAAAATTTGATTTTGGCTTGATAAAAACGCTTACATTTCATCTTGAAACTTTGCAGCATCCTTTTTTGTCTTTCGTGAAAATTCTCTACTTCAGTTGTTCAAAACCAGTTTTCTTGCCTTTGAAATTCTAACTAAACGCTGAACCTTTTTGTCACCCTGCAGCTTCTTCCAAGGGAACAGAAAAGGCACAATTATCATGAGGCCCTGAAGAATCGCTACAAGCACCTTCCAGAAGTCAAGCGTATTGTGCGGCACAGGCACCTTCCGAAACCAATATTCAAGGCGGCTGCTCTAAGGCGCACCGTGATGGAGGCGGTGAGAAGAAAAGAAGAGAGGAGGAAGGCACACAGTGCCCCTGGAAGTGTTACTACAAAACCACTACGTAAAAGAAGAATCATAAAAGTAGAAGAGTAACAGGAAAAAAAAAAAAAAGTGCATGTCCGTAATGAGGAATCTTTTTTGCTGGAAAGAAGAATTAATCCCATTTGACTGCAGAGTACACTTCCCACATGGCCAAAAGAGAGATTCTAGAAGACGTTGCAAAAATTGGAAAATCCAGAAAAAGAAGTCAGATAAAGACCAACCAACCAAAGCTCGTGATAGAGATTTCAGCAGAGTTTGTGACATAGTTGTTAAGCGTAATTTATTTTATGTTATTTTATTTTATTTTTTTAAATTAGGAGCTGGATTTCTTTTGCATGCCTAGTCCAAATACAAAGCTTCTCATGTATCCAATTTTGGCTGAACTACAAAACTTTGCCTAGTGATAATTTGCTCCCTTTTTATGATTGGTTTTCCTGTTTGGTTGCTTGAAACACAGCGGGTCTTAGCGCCAACGTCTGTACAGCTGTTTGGTTAGGATGAAAGGTGGAGGGAAAATAAAGTAGAAGGGAAAAAGAAATGAAAGGGTCAAACGGTTTAATCTAAAGGTATTAACTTGGTATAATATAAAGTTATCTTATTATAGATTAATGGTCTAACTGTTTATATATATTGAGAGGACTAGCTCGCTTCTCATTAAACTCTTAATGATCCAGATTATTTGGATATTTTATTCCTTCATCAATTAACAGGGAGGGTTAGAGAAGGTGTCTATAATTAAGTTCTGTCAAAAGCGTCACTATTGATATAAATCACGTTATGTCACAGTAATTTTTCCTTTTATTTTGTGAAAGAGTAGTGCTATGGACACCAACTTAAATATTAACTTTTGTGTATCAATTAATGTGGTATATAAGTTATCTTTTTATTAGTATATGTAATCTTTTATTATTAATTGACGTGACAATGTTTTAAACACTCACTAATGTAAAAATGACAACTCATATGTCACATTAATTGATACACAAGAGTTAAAATTTGAATTGGTGTTCCTAGCATTTTTTTTTTTGTGTGTGAAAATAATTGTTAGCAAGATCTACTACCAGTTATTTTCTGTAATTATTAATTTACATTTGAGAGAATCCACTGCTTTTATTAGTTGTGAGAAAAAAATATTGAAATATAATCAAAACTATGGGTTTAAACCTATGTAGAACCCTGAACCCATATACTAAACATACCATTCATTGTCCATTAAAAAAAAATTAAAATTCCCTTAAAAAAAGGCTGTAATCTTCAAACAGTCGAGGGCATAATCTATCCAGAAAATGAAGTAATACATGATCATTAACTTGTTCTTTTTTAGCTTAATTGCTCAATAACGGTAGTCTAAGATTAAAATGTTTAAATGTATTTCGTTATCTTCCCAAACCAAACTAATTTGACAGGTTCTACTAAATTTTTAGATAGTCTTTCATAAAAATCCTTTGAAAGTGCACAAGTCAGAATTTTTACCATTTACTCTTAATTCATAACCTTTTTAGTTAAATAATTACACTAATAAAAGGACATTTATCAATAATAAAAGGTAAAGATCTAGACTCATGCACTCTCAAAGATAAATTCTCCATTTTTTTCTAAATTTTAAGGCAAGTTTAATTCTCTTTTCCAAGTGAACCAAGTAATTTGTCTCAGCAAAATCTCAATCATATTCGAATGCGAGATCAATCTAAATTCCAAAAAAGTGCACATCAGCCACAACAAAAATAAAAAAACAAAAACAAAAAGCCCCATAAATACCTATTTGGGGTCATGTATGATTTTACATGGATAAATCTTGTCACAATGAGATGTTACTACAATGGAATAAAAGAATTAGTTTCCACAATGTTGTTAAAATGCATTGTATGAATACATATCCGTGGTTGGAACAAGATAGCTTCGAGTCGAATTGAATCTCTGTAAGCACATATCCAACAGCCAAATAATACAGCCATCACAGGAGTCTCCTTGGGCAAGGACTTGAATGAACAACGCCATTTGAGTATTCTGCTTCAGCAGGCAAAGTCGGTCTGCACTAGGAGAGTGGAGAGTGGAAGCAGCCCTTTATGCGGGCTCTAATCGAATTGACATTGTGAGAGTTTCGTTACTATTATTATCATGTAAAAGGGTAGAAGTTAGAGAAGAGCAAACTGCCGAGAAGAATGTAGGCCGCAGAATATGCCCAGATCATATATCCCCACCTCCGACTACTAGGAGATCTCATTAAATAGGATGCGAACCAATAAAGAGATGGGCTGGAAGATAAGAAACGAGTAGCAACCTGTCGAATGTCACTCGTCAGAAGAACAATCCACCATAATTTTAGTTCAGAAATAAATGAAAATAACAATGCAAGATAAATACTTGTATTACATACAATAGAAAGACAATTACTAAATCTCATTGAGCCAATGAGGTACTTTTACTAAATTTTGTCAACAGCATAGCAAATTGGGGACAAATCAAAGAGACACTAACCTGCACATGCATGACAAAGAATGCTGTAGCTGCGAGAAATCCCAGGTGTAGAATAGACGGAAGAACAAACACGGACAAGTACCCTATTGTTTCTGTTGATTCAAAATTTTCTGAGGGAAGAGTAGGAACGTCTTCTCTGATAATTTGCTTCCTTGGTCTAGTATTGTTATTATCTATAAGACACAAAAAAAAAAAAAAAAGTGTTAAAAATATGTCAAATAATGAACTACAAAGCAATTTGTGTTCAAAATTAATACCCTGTATCTTAGAAGAGGCTTTCCTTCTAGTTTGAGTTAGATTTGACCGCAGATCTACATCTGGAGTAAAAAGTACAGCCGCAGAATTCTTATCTTTAATAGAAGCACGGAAACCCAAAGAGAAGAACTTTTCAGGCACCGATTTTGCATAATGGACAAATGAGCAAAGTGCCAGAGATAAAACAGGGGATGCAAGTAGAAAATTTGGCAACTGTTTGAACTGGAAATACCGCAAGAAGCCTACCCCCCTGTCATATAAAACGATCAATAAGAACGTTCAATCAAATAAATTTCTTCTTTCTTACAAGGCTGAAAAGAATAAGACTCCATAGATGTAGATGGGATTAGCCCAATGGCCATGCCCTACAAAACTAAAGCAACTGAAATAGAACCCCAATCTGTACATTCAGCTATAATTTTCTAATGGGTTGTTTGGTTGGGGGATTCGTACCCCGATTCGAATCATAGTTCATGGTTCGCTACAGTGTCCTCTCACAAAAAATACACGTAAATCAAAAATGGTTCTAATCTTATGATTCTAATCCATGAACCAAACGTCTCCTACTGCAACTATGTTCAACTGGGTTTTTAAACTAGTCTTTCTACAAAAAAGGGGTAAAAAATCAAGAACATAAAATTAGTAATCTATCCATGTGTATATGTGTGTGTGTGTGTTTATTTAATGAAGAGACCACCCATAGTCGAAGGATAGGAAAATATACCAGTAATGACTCTGAATATAGTTGTACAGCAAGGGCACCCTAGCTTTGCACCAGGGTCTCAGTTTTTCAGGAGAATCTCCCACACAAATATTGTAGTATCCATACGCTTGAAATGCAAAAACTGGGACAAAAATACAGATACAATGCAGAGCTCCGCTAACAACAACCTGCACAACCAGCTGGCATAGAAGAGCAAAATTATGATGAGACAAAATATTCTCATTCATAAGAAGAAAAACAATTACATGCTTTGCTCCACATGCTACATAGTTGAGAATCTCAACATGATATCAACATGTAGTATATCTTTCTTCATTTTCTTGCGGGAGGGAATGTATCGATTATTTCAATATCATGTTTAAATCCACTTAAAGGAGTGGTTCTAATAAGAGCTGTTTAGATTTCGCTATCTTGGTATGTCCTTTGATGACAAGGAAGTCCATGCCGATGAAAGGGCAGAAACATCTAATATTCCAACGAGTTACTGGGATTTTTATCAACTATCAAGAGGTTTATAGGTAAAGGAAGTTTAGCTGTGCAAAGATGGTCCACTAAATAAGATATTAGTCCACTCAAATCAGCAAAAAACATGCAATGAACACTTACAAAAGTACTCTTTCTGAGTACAGCATTATATGTCCGACGCATAGTTTGGAAACAGATGTAACCTGCATTGATCACTCCATTGGACCTTGCAAATCCAGAAAGAGCAAACCAAAGAACGGCAATATTATTTCTCCCAGATCTCAAGTGATACAATCCTCCAATTGAAAATAGAGCATACAAACTCTCCGAATATCTGTATGGGCAAAAAGGCAAAACGAAAATCTCAGCTTTGTAATCTTTTACAGCAATCAATTTAGAACGGAAAACAGAAACAACTATTACATTGAGGAATAAAATATGGAAGCTGGATTGAAGCAAAACAAGATTGAAGCTCTAAATGCCGCATCCCGGTCCTTCAAAATGGCAACTGAAAGCCTATTACAGTGACCAAAAAAAAAAAGTGCAAGACATCAGAATTCAGACTAAAAAACTATGACAGTTGTAACAAAGCTTGACAAAGTTTCTAAATTTATAGTGCTAAATAACTTACTGATAAAAGTAAACCGCTGCAAAGACAAAGGCAATGTTGTTGATCACATAACCGGATAGTCCCAAAACAGCTCTTTGCCCTATAACTGGAACCAATGGAGCAAAAACTGAAACAGAAATCCGCCATTAAATCACAATGTCGAATGAAACGAAGAGAATTACAAAATATTAGGTACAAATCGAAAGCCCGAATCTTTGGGGGCGAACCTGTTCGCGAGAAGAAGGAGATGCAAAGGGGAAGCAGAGGCAGGAAGGCGTAGGACTGCTCGTACTCGTAGCCGCACTGCGCGATCCGGACGAAGTAGACGCTGTCCCAGACGATGCTGGACTCGATTGCGGACGCCAAGGAAGGCCAAAGAAGGCGCTGCTCTTGAGGCGGCGGCGAGGTGGTGTTGGAAAGGCAGTTGGGGTTGAGCGGCGCGGAGGTGTCATAGGGGCTGAGGAGGCTCCGCCATATGAGGATTAAGGTCAGAAGGAGGAGCCTCGAGAGAAGTGCCGATTTGAGGACGGTGATCCGCTGGTGGTGGTGGTCTTGGGGTTTCGGTGAGGTTTTTTTGGTGCGATTCATGGCGGTGATCTTGGGGTTTCGCGACGGGGTTCTCGGCGGCGGCGGTTTGCAGAGGGACGCCTCTTTCTCAGCGTTGGCATGAGGTCTGGTCTATATGGGGTATTTGGGTCTTTTCATGTGATTGTCACGTGCGGAAAACCGTCCATAAAGTAGTATACTGTTAATTAGAAAATAGTAGAAAATATGAAAATGTTAAGAAAATATATTGGTCAATTTTTAGTTATCGAAATTAATAGACTATAATTTATTAAGTTATGATTTATAATTAAATAAATTATGAATAAATTTATCAAGTTATGATTTATAATTAGATAAATTATAAATAATTATAAACAATAATTTATTAAATTATAGTTTATAATTAGATAAATTATCGATAAAAATAATAATTTAACATACTTATGTAAACTATTAATATATTAATTTTAATTCATCTCTTAAGCTTATTTCCCTCTTTCTCCTCTGTTAATTTTAGTTTAGGATTCGGTTAAACCTGAGCCCAAACAGCCCCCTTAATTCATAAACCCTAGTCCCTCCCTACAACCTCGTCACTCTGTTCTGTTCTGTTATGCTCAAAACCCTCAGGCTCAATACCCGACGCTCCTTCGGTTCTGAATATTCGATCACCAATGGCCGCCAGATCCATTTTACGGTCGGTCTCTTCCCGCGGCGGAGCCGCCGCGCTTTTTGCCTCCGAAGCCAAAGCGGCGCGCGCTCCATTTCGTATGGCAGCCAGGAAACCTCTCTCTCAACGCGTTCTCAGGTATATATAGTATTGTCATTTGATTTTCTGCGGAAACATTCGACGCCGTTTTTCGCTGAATTTGTTTTATCGTTTCTTGCGAGTTTAATTGAGCTATCTTTTTGAGTTCGTACTGGATAGGAATTTAAATAGTATCTGTTTGGAGATGGTGAATTATGAAGAGAAATTGTAAAAGTGTTGATTTTGTGTTGAAGGTCTCCCGTTGAGATGAGCTTCTGTGTGGAGTCGATGCTTCCGTACCACACAGCCACGTCGTCGGCTCTGATGACCTCGATGCTTTCTCTCACCCGCCGCAGTTGCGGTTGGCTTCCGGAAGGTATTTTCAGTTTATACTCCCAAGCCTCAACATTTTTATGTGAAATTTTGATCACTCTTGAGTTTTAATCAAATGGAAATTGTGTTTAGAACGAATCTTTGTGTTGCTCAATGTTTTAGTTGTGAATTGTTGTTTTCTCTTCTGCTTGATAATGTTGTTTGCCGGTACCCGTCTTGTTAAATTCGTTTTCGGGGATAGCAATTTGGTGTAAATTGACGTTTGGATCGATAATTGTAGTGCATGCTTAGGAAGTAAGTACCATTAAGTTTTCAGGTGGAATCAACTGAATATATGTCGTGAATGGGGCGTCCTTTTGCATGATTGTTTGCTTATAGTTATGTCAACATAAGTTCTTAGAATTAGAAATGGATGTTTAAGATTTAGATGATGATGATGATGATTGGGGTAATCCGAAACGTAATCATATGTGCAACACTATTATTTTTCCTGTAAGAAGATTAAGGCGTGACTTGACTTAAAAGGAACCAGAGGCATATACAAAGAACTTTGTAATTAGTAAGAGGCACATGAATGGAGTTTTTGGTTATCAAAGCAAACAACTAGAGAATTTTATGATACAGCATTTTTGCCTTTGGGGATTTCTAGGTTTTTAAAATTTGTATATTTTGCTTACGTGTAGTAGTCTTTTTTCTTTTGTGTTCATCGTCAACAGAGTTTTGCTTCTAGGTTCCTAACCAAGTGGGTTTTTATTCTTGAATTAGGTATCTAGCGATCATTTGTAGGACTCGTTGATGTCATTTTCTTCCTTCTAAATGTCTGGTAAGTGAGTGATTTTTGATGGTGTGTTAAACTAAATGTACTGGAAAAAGAATTAACAACTAAGTTGAATAACAAGAATTGATTCAGATATCTTAGGCATGGGGACATGTTCAATGTTAAATTTATTTCGTAATCGGCTATTCTATTTGCGCCCTTTCCTTTCCCCTTTTTTCATAAATATATTGATTGGGCCCCTTAGCCAAGTTTGGTGGCGTATTTATGCCATATCTCTTCTGTTTTCACCCTCTGTTTATTTGTTAGAAGCTCAATCTGTTGTCTGTTAATCCTGTATGTTTAGTGAAAAGGTGTCCACTCCTCTTCTTGTTGTAGGCCAAGACAAGACTAGATGAAGAGCAAGAAGTGAAGATGGAGTGACTTGGATTTCTTAACTTTCTCAAGATTTTAAATTTGTAGGGATGATATCGTCTTAATGTATGGGCACAATAGGTTTATTTTCGAGAGCAATGATTAAACATCATCTAGAGCGATAGATTCTTCTAAAATGTTGTTCTTTGAGAGGATCCATTGATTTATGGATATGATATTGATGATGCATTTTTCCGTAGTTTGTTTTTCCTGGAATAAATTCATGTTGGCTGTGAATTTATAACTTTTTTACTTTTCTGATAATTGATTTCATAGCTTTGGCTATTTGCGAGTCTAGATAATACCGTTTGGTTCCAGTTGTGATATTGTTTTGAACTAATTAAGAATGTTAGGATAAATGTAATAATTGAGGTCATTACTAATCAATTTTATTTAATCAGCTTGCAATGATGATGTGTGATGATTGTTCCAAGGGTTGAATTC
The DNA here is from genome assembly GCF_000414095.1 of Morus notabilis. Classification (NCBI taxonomy): domain Eukaryota; kingdom Viridiplantae; phylum Streptophyta; class Magnoliopsida; order Rosales; family Moraceae; genus Morus; species Morus notabilis. Next base: position 32,285 of record NW_010362730.1, read on the forward strand.
GAGCAAGCTTTTTGAACTAAATTCTTCATTCTCAGGCAGTGACACCTCATAAACTTAGGAGTATCGGTATGAGCCGCAGAAGAGACAAGTTCCATGTCATGAGCTGCTAAATCTAGATCAAATAGTAGGCCTTAGTGTCGTTTTTTTCTCCAGAGCAGAACAAGACTGCCCTCTCCTTTTCTGTTTTGCGATTGCTCAATAGTAGTAGTACACCACTCTAAATGGGGGGAATGTAATGCGGAATACTAAATTTAGTACTTATATTGATCTATGATTTTTGATTGATGTGAATGAAACATAGCATCTTGCAATAACCCCATAAAATGCTCTATTTTTATTAGTCAATAAGAAGTGCAAAGAAAATCTATTATCCTTTAGTATTGTGGTAGCCGTTTCAGATTGCCACGACAAGCTGACTTGTGTTTATACCTTTTGTTTATCTATTCGCAGATTCCTGAGGAATGCAGACCCGTTTCCCCATTTATGATCACCACCTCAGCTTTATATGTAGTTTTTTTTTCCCCTTCTTGTCATAATTAAATTTGGATTCATTTATCATATCTCCATGGTTTATTTGTTATGAGAGGGGGCAGGACTCTATCCATTGGCTACAACGCAAGAGAAGTGCCAAGTACTTGTTTTTTTGCGCAAATAGGATATTAATATATAGATTTGTTGTTAATAATGAAAAGTACCTGTTTTTTTTGCGCAAATAGGATATTAATATATAGATTTGTTGTTAATAATGAAGGATATCACATTAGTTGAGCATGCGGGCTAATACATAACCTTTAAAAAACTTGCAATGTTGAGGTGTATAATCGCATAATACTTGTACTATCTCTAATGCAAATGCTATATTTAACACAAAAGTTGTGAAATAATATTAGTTGATCTATTTTGTGCTCCAAGTTTAAAGAAAAGAAAAGAGAAAACCATCTCCAATTTCAATGTTATTTTTGGCATTGAAAGGAAAAAAAAATAAAAAAAAAAGTAGCGTATGAGTGTGTTAAATGCAAAGGTTAAGCACAATGTTATTTCAAATGTTATAAAATATTAATTCTTAAATAAAAAAAACAACGCTAGCAACTATTAGATGTTCTTCCCTTCCTCCTCGCTTCCTTCTTTATTCTCACAGTAACATATACTTTTGCACACCTTTTTTTTTTTTTTTTTAAATAAACTTTCCATTCAATATATTTAATCGCTTAACAACTAAAATTTGATGATTGTTTTTTTTTCAAATGAAAAATTGATGATTGTGAGCAAACCTAAAAATTGATTATTAAAGTATGGAAAATTATACCTGCTGATTAGATCTAACAAATATTACTATTATGTACAACTTTAAGAAGGGATTTAAGCACAAATGGTTCTTTTCGAAGGATTTTTTTTTTTTAACTGGCTGAAGTTTTGGAAAACTACAAAATGATCGTTTCTATTAACTTATTGTCAATCACTAATTGACTTAGTAGTCTATTACTGATTGATTTAGTGGTCAATTATTAATATTGACTTAGCGTCAATCACTAATTGATTTTATTGTATAACTGATTAACTCGATGATTCTTTATTATTAATCAATATCAGTTACTAATTAACCAAAATCAATTAATAATTAATCAATTTCAATCAATAAGTTATAGGTTTATTAATAATAAATCATTAATAAATTATGGAACAATCATTAATTAACTGTGAGTCAATTATTGATTGACTCTTAAAAAGGATCATTTTTGTAAAATAAAAATATTAATAAATTATGGATCAATCATTAATTAACTGTAAGTCAATTATTGATTGACTCTTAAAAAGGATCATTTTTGTAAAATAAAAAAATTCGGCCATTTTCATAAAATAAAAAGATCCATTTAGCTAATTTTTTCCTTTAAGAAACTGTATGTAATATGTGAACTTTGTTTTTCTTCTTCTTTTTTTTTTTTAAGAGAAACTAATTTTCATGTTTATTCATATTTTATCGAGATTTTTTATTTTCTGAATAATAATATGTCAACACAACTTTTACTAAATTGTATGTACTAGATATACGAATAATTAATTATGAGTTTTTTTTTTTCGAGTTTCTTATTTGTTTTGATTTATGATATTTGGTACTGTGAGGAAAACTTAAGCAAAGTTCTGAAACATTTGAGGGACATACCGAAAAAAATAAGTAAACTACATGATATTAATTTTATCTTTATTTTAAAAAATAATATTCAGTTTTCACGTTTTGTTGGAGTTGTAAATTTCAACCGAATTAACTAACTGGGCTTGTTTTGGTCCCGTCTGTTTAAATAATATTCATATTCAGCTCAGCTATAGTTTTGATAATGTTAAAAATATTTTTTTCCGGGCCGACCTGGCGAGCTCGAATTGAGATAGTCCAAATTTACACCTCTACATTTTATACTACGAAATTAAATATTTTAACATTTGTTATTTGTATACATGTCTAACATATATGTAATTTTTTTAAAAAAATTAATACATAGGTTGTTGTAGTTTGTGTAGGCCTATTATAGGTAAATTATAAGAAATAGGCCTACATTTAAAACTTATGGAAGTAAATGACCAATTTATCAATGTATAGAAATTAATAGACCATTTCATGGGTTTAATTTTTAATTTTCTAATTTTACCCTTTTCTTGTTATTTTTCCCCTTTCCTTTGGTTAATCTAGGTGTATCCAAAATTTATCAAGTTAGAATCACTTAAAGAAGAATAATACAAATTCTGAATATACCTGGTAAATTCATGATTTACGAAATTCATATTACTAGGGGGAAAATGTACAAATTCTAATGGTAAATCTCGGATATACCTGGTAAATCTAAGATTTACCAAGTTCGTACTAATATAGAAAAAGTGAAAAATCTAATGGTAAATCTTGGATATACCTGATAAATCCCGAATTTACCAAGTTCATATTAGTAGGAGAAAAGAACACTACAAATTATAATGGTAAATCCTTGATATTCGTATTAGTAGGAAAAGAGTGAAAAATCTAATGGTAAATCTTAAATATACCTGGTAAATCTTGGATATATCTAGTAAATCTGAATTTACTAAGTTCGTATTATGATGGAAAAAGAAAAAAATCTAATGGTAAATCCCGGATTTACCAAGTTCGTATGACTAGAGGAAAAGAACACTACATATTCTAATAGTAAATCTCATATATACTTGGTAAGTATTGACTTAATCAAGTTCGTATTACTAGGAAAAAACTGAAAAATCTAATGGTAAATCCCAGATAAACATGTTAAATCCCGGATATACCATGTTCGTATTTACTTGGGGAAAAGAACACTATATATTCTAATGGTAAATCTTGGATATACTTGGTAAATTCTAGATTTGCCAAGTTTGTATTACTAGGGAAAAAGTAAAAAATCTAATGGTAAATCCCGAATATACCTGGTAAATTTTAGATTTACCGAGTTTATATTAGTAGAGGAAAAGAACACTAAATTCTAATGGTAAATCCCGGATATACCTGGTATCACCAAGTTCATGTTAGTAGGGAACAAGTGAAAAATCTAATGGTAAATCCCGATTATAAATGATAAATCAAAGACTTACCAAGAGGGTATTTTTGAAATTTCATTTGGTTGTAAATCTAGATTTACATCACCTTGGCCTATTAACTTTTCTTATATATTGGCCTATTAATTTTAATTCCTCTCAAATCTTGGCCTATTTTCCTCAATCTCCCTTATTCATGTCATTCTAAATAATTGGTATTATTGTGACCTTTTGTTTTCTTTTTATTAATTAAATACTAATTTATTTTTAAATGGAGTGATATAAATAATATTTTTTACAATCTTAAGTGGTATTTATAGTTTTTTCCTTTAAGTTTTTTTTTTCTCTGAAACATATATGTAATTATATGCATTCGTAGTACATGGTTTTTTCCTAATTTGTTTTTGATGTGAAACATATATGTAATTATATGTGAAATATCATTACGAATTAATTTAGAGACTTATGTGCAAAAATCACAACTCATAGTTATGGACACACTTTTTTTTTTTTCGTCAAAAATAGGCATATATGTTGTAAGAGTAAGTTCAACCATGCTAATAGTTAATGATTTAACTTTTTTTTTTTTTTTTAATTTTTCTCCGCTCCAACAATTAGCTAAATGGTTAACTATTTTACATAATCTAACTATTAGCTAAATGGTTAGCTATTTCACGTAATGTCTTCCACACTAACTAAATATAGCTAGTATGGAGTAGCTAACCATTCCACTTTTTGTATTATTTTATACTTTCAACTGTAATAAATGCAAAGGTTCTTTTGTAAATTCATAAAATTATTTATATTTTAAATTCAATAAATATTAAAATAATCTATATAAAGAAAGAAATTGAGAGAGAATTCCAGAGAAAGAGAGTGGAAGAAGGAATAGTCTGGCCAGCTACTGGAAGTGTGTCTTCGGTTAGCCTAAAATAAAGTCATGTGCTCTACGTCGGCCGATCTACACGATGGTGGGGTCCGTGTTTGTGTTTTCTTCTCTTTTTTTTTTAGTTTTTGTGGAATAAAGGCAGTCATTTTGTCAGTGTTGGTGTATGTTTTTCCTCACAAATCGCTAGATCTGTGTGGCGTTTGGTTATCTTTATTGTTTTTGGTTGTGTTCCCCCACCAAGCTATAACCTTGTGTGGGTTTTGTGTTGTTTTTTTATCTTCTATATGTCTTTAGCCAAATCTCTTGCTTTGGCGAGCTTGATCTGGAAGAATACTGGCATTCAAAAATTAGTCTTTGCAGAGAGTTTGCTACAGCCCTTTCGGGAGAGCCAATTGTGGAGGGAGAATTAAATAAGCCAAGAGAAGTGCTCCAAATTATGGGGCCTTGGATCCCTATACTACGACACCAACAGATCTACCAATTTTGGTTTGCTATATCAAGTTTTCTATATTGAGTTTTCTGTAAGCTTCATGGTTTGTTAATTAATGAAACATTTTTTACATTTTTAAAAAAATTTATATTTAATTAAAATAGAAAGTATGATTAGAGTGACTAACTAAAAAGTTATTAAGTTAAATATTTTTCTAGCCATTTTAGTTAGAACACTAAATTTTAATGGTAAATCCCGGATATACCTGGTATCACCAAGTTCATGTTAGTAGGGAACAAGTGAAAAATATAATGGTAAATCCCAATTATAAATGATAAATCAAAGATTTACCAAGAGGGTATTTTTGAAATTTCATTTGGTTGTAAATCTAGATTTACATCACCTTGGCCTATTTATTAACTTTTCTTATATATTGGCCTATTAATTTTAATTCCTCTCAAATCTTGGCCTATTTTCCTCAATCTCCCTTATTCATGTCATTCTAAATAATTGGTATTATTGTGACCTTTTGTTTTCTTTTTATTAATTAAATACTAATTTATTTTTAAATGGAGTGATATAAATAATATTTTTTACAATCTTAAGTGGTATTTATAGTTTTTTCCTTTAAGTTTTTTTTTTCTCTGAAACATATATGTAATTATATGCATTCGTAGTACATGGTTTTTTCCTAATTTGTTTTTGATGTGAAACATATATGTAATTATATGTGAAATATCATTACGAATTAATTTAGAGACTTATGTGCAAAAATCACAACTCATAGTTATGGACACACTTTTTTTCGTCGATTGAAAAATAGGCATATATGTTGTAAGAGTAAGTTCAACCATGCTAATAGTTAATGATTTAACTTTTTTTTTTTTTTTAGTTTTTCTCCGCTCCAACAATTAGCTAAATGGTTAGCTATTTTACATAATCCAACTATTAGCTAAATGGTTAGCTATTTCACGTAATGTCTTCCACACTAACTAAATATAGCTAGTATGGAGTAACTAACCATTCCACTTTTTGTATTATTTTATACTTTCAACTGTAATAAATGCAAAGGTTCTTTTGTAAATTCATAAAATTATTTATATTTCAAATTCAATAAATATTAAAATAATCTATATAAAGAAAGAAAGTGAGAGAGAATTCCAGAGAAAGAGAGTGGAAGAAGGAATAGTCTGGCCAGCTATTGGAAGTGTGTCTTCGGTTAGCCTAAAATAAAGTCATGTGCTCTACGTCGGCCGATCTACACGATGGTGGGGTCTGTGTTTGTGTTTTCTTCTCTTTTTTTTTTAGTTTTTGTGGAATAAAGTCAGTCATTTTGTCGGTGTTGGTGTATGTTTTTCCTCACAAATCGCTAGATCTGTGTGGCGTTTGGTTATCTTTATTGTTTTTGGTTGTGTTCCCCCACCAAGCTATAACCTTGTGTGGGTTTTGTGTTGTTTTTTTATCTTCTATATGTCTTTAGCCAAATCTCTTGCTTTGGCGAGCTTGATCTGGAAGAATACTGGCATTCAAAAATTAGTCTTTGTAGAGAGTTTGCTACAGCCCTTTCGGGAGAGCCAATTGTGGAGGGAGAATTAAATAAGCCAAGAGAAGTGCTCCAAATTATGGGGCATTGGATCCCTATACTACGACACCAACAGATCTACCAATTTTGGTTTGCTATATCAAGTTTTCTATATTGAGTTCTCTGTAAGCTTCATGGTTTGTTAATTAATGAAACATTTTTTACATTTTTAAAAAAATTTATATTTAATTAAAATAGAAAGTATGATTAGAGTGACTAACTAAAAAGTTATTAAGTTAAATAATTTTCTAGCCATTTTAGCTAGAATTTAGCTAAAATTTAGGCTCCGTTCACTTCGCCGATTCGAATTTAGAATTCGAGTTTTGCTACAGTAAAAAGCTCTCAGAAACAGTCACATCTAACTTTTTTACTACAGTAAAAAGCTCTCACATAACATCACATCTTAACTCGAATTAAAAACTCGAATCAGCGAACTAAACGGGCCCTTAGAGAGCTCAATCGGAGATGGTCTAAGTAATTAAAGCTTGTTCATTTGCATTTTTTGAGTTTGGGTGACTTGAGTTCAAATCTTGATTTGAGTTAAGGGTCTCGTTCAGGTGTATTTGACTATGGTTTGAGTTGAGACTCTAATTTGAGTCTGTATTCGGATATGCACATTTTGAGTTATGGTTTGAATTGAGAATCTATTTAAGTTTGTGTTTGGGTGGATCAAAACTTAAATTTGTATTTGGATAGTATTTTAATAAAAACTCAATGGTGATGGATAATTTTAATAGGGTTAATGGGTGAGCTTTTATTTATCTTTTCGTTGTGAACACATAGAAAAAAATCATCTCAATCGGAATTAAAACGAAAAAGTTATGACGTTTTTAATAATAGAAAAAAGATTGTTCATTAACTTGAGTTGAAGGGGAAACTTGTACTCAAATTTTAGCCCAAACTCAAGTTAAAACTTGAGTTAAAATTCAAATTTTACAAAAGAACCTAAACTTAAATAAAATTATAATTTGAGTTCAATTTTTTTTTTTTTGAGTTTTAGTGAAAAAAAAAAAAAAGTCCTAACTCTTTTTGAGATCCGAAGAGGAGTTTCCCTCTGTATTCTAAATGGCCTAAATCTTAGCTTAAAGCCCAGTAGAAAGAACCCGACCGAAGCCCAACCCCAAAATCTACAAAATGTCCCAAATCAGAGCTAGAATTAGGGTTAAACGCATTTTCGTCCACAAAGGCTTGCGTGATTCTTCCGCCTCTGCGATTCGGGACTACCATGGCGACGGCGACGACCAACGCGACCGGGATGGTGACGGAGAAGAGAAAGCCGGTGTTCAAAACGGTGGATCAGCTCAAACCAGGCACGAGCGGCCACACCTTGACGGTAAAAGTAGTGAGCTCGAAGCCTGTCAAGGTCGGAAACAGAGGAACCGGCCGATCGTCGGCGATGGTCATGAATCGGCCCTCGCAACCCACTCGTATTTCCGAATGCCTCGTCGGAGACGATACTGGGACCATTCTATTTACTGCTCGCAATGACCAAGGTAAATCAAGTTTTGATCTTTTTTAGTGAAGTCTGTAGATTTATGGATAGATTTTTTTGGGGGTTTTGTTTTTAGGCTTTTCGTTTTTTTGTGTTATGTTGTTTGCTTTTTTAGGTGTTTGGGTTAAAAGAAAAAAAAGGTTACTGATTTTGGGTTGTTCTCTGATTTTAGGTCTTTGATGATATCTGTTTGTTTGGTTATCGAGGAAATGTGGGAACTGAAAAGCAAGAAAAACCCAAAAAGTTTTATGCGTTTTGCTTTTATCAGCTTAGAACTATGAGATTTTTGGGTTTCATTAAGGTAGTAAAGGATTTCTCTTTTGGTATTTTCTGTAATTTACGCATATACCTCTGTAGCAGAGTTCTTAAAAGTTATGATTTTTGGCTAGTTTGATAAAGTTTTGAACTTGCTTTAGTAACATTTGTAAACGCAAAATGGGTAATGATGTTTTCAATTTCAGTATTCACACTTCAAGGAAAGAAAAACAAATTGTCCTTTCAAGGAAAGAACTAGCAAATGCTTATGCTTTCAATTTATTTGGCAAGTATTCTAATTTAATCGTTATTGAGTAATTATATGATGCCGTTGTTAGTTATTAACGGTTTGTTTTGCCTTTGCAGTTGATATTATGACACCTGGCACTACTGTGATTCTGCGTAACGCAAAGATTGACATGTTCAAGGGGACGATGAGGCTAGCAGTTGACAAATGGGGACGTGTTGAAGTAACTGAGCCTGCTAACTTTGAAGTTAAGGAGGATAATAATCTCTCCTTAGTTGAATATGAATTGGTTAATGTTGACAACTAGTTATTAATGCTAGAAAGAGTGAGAGGTATATTTATATGGGAGTGAATATTTTGAAGTTTCTGAAGGTTGCATTTGTGTTTCTGACCTTGGCTTGAACTATTAACTGGGATGCTATTTTTATATATGGTTTACCCAAATTTTGCTGAAGAGAGTCTCAGATGGGATTTGATTTGATTTGAAAAAGGGTCTTCAATGCATTTTAGATATCCAACTTGGGGGGGAATGTACCATTGTATGGTTATCCTTTTGATAATATGCGTGTTCTGTATGTTGTAAATCTTGTTATATAAATTAAGCTAATATACACTATCACAAGGTTGTTATGGTACCTGTCACAGTTGTAAGATCCTAGGTAGATTTTAACTCTGTGGAACTTCTTGTGAGTTTTAGGTCTTCTAGTATGTTTTTATGGTTTCTGGTTTGCTATTGCTCTGAATGTTGAATATCAAAACAAGCCAGGTTTGGAGGATGTGTTCTTTAAACTTTCATGCACTTAATATGAAATCCAATAATTACATTGAGACTTTCTGCAGCAGGGCCTGCCCACCGGTAGAGTTTGTTACTGATTATTGGATTTGGTCAAAATCACATCTGATTGAACAAGTATGCAAAATAGGCAGATTTTGATATAGATTTGATAGTTGTAAGTAGGGAATTTGTCCGATAGTTCAATTTTTTTCCCTCACCAGAAAACTCTTTTATTTTTTTTATTTTATTTTTTTTTCTGAAAGGAAGAGAATCTCCCTATTACATTTCCTGCGTGATGCATAACAGAGGATTTTGTTTGTTAGTGGAGCTGTGCATCAGGTTGTGTATATAGTCTGTTGCCTCATTCATGTGCATGGTAGAGTATGAGGCGCTTAGGGAGAAGCTTTTGGAAGTTTTTCTTGACGGTTGGCTTAATGTGAGGAACTTAAATTGTTTATTTTAGTATTCTAACTGTTAAGAGAAAGTATAACTTGTTTTTTTCTTTTTAGAAAAGAGTTTTAACTTTTTTTTTTCTGTATAATTTATTATCTTCCAAATTGGATGGTTTGCCCACCCCTAGAAAAGGATTAGGGCCTAATGTGTGCGCCTGTGACCTACGGATACGAATGTCAGACTGAAAAACCCGCTCCGTGCGAGCTTCATTTTGCAATTTTTTCTTTTTATTTTTTCCAACTAAAATCCGAAACTGCTGCATTAGTGGTTGATTAACTCTGCATTAGTGTAGGGTGCAGAAATTGCAACAATAACCATTGGTTTATGGACATTTAACCTCCAAATCTAGTCATACTTAGGAGCATATGCCTCTGGAATTTCAGAGGCTATAACCTCTAAATTGAATCACCATCAAGATGTGAATAAATTGCCTTTATTCACCTTTATTCCAGCCTTGTAACATCCGCTGCTACAGAACATGTGGGGGGAAGCCATTTTATCGGCTAATTACCTTTTGAATAAGGTTCCGCGTAAGAAAGTTGATAAAACCCCTATGAATTGTGGAAAGGAAGGTAACCTTCCTACAAATACTTGAAAGTGTGGGGGTGTTTGGCCAAGGTAATGACTCCAACACCAAAGAAGATGAAGATAGGTCCGAAAACGGTTTATTGCATCTTCATTGGGTATGCTCATAACAGTACCGCATATCGGTTCCTTGTGCACAAATCTAAAAATCCTGACATACACGAAAAACACGATAATAGAGTCTAGGAATGCATTGTTCTTTGAACATGTATTTC
>NW_010362731.1:0-1289 GCF_000414095.1 Morus notabilis
CCTAGCATACCCCATTGAGCTTATACATTTTTTTTTCTTCCTTGTAACCTTTAACTTAGCTTTTATATCCCCATTGAGCATCCATAGCCTAGTTGTTGCAGCAGAATAACCACCTTCTTCATGTGGGAGATAAGGTGGTGGGTGATTGAAGTTTCGTTGCTCTTTCCTTGCTCCTCATGCATCATTAAGGACAATGCTCATTTTGAGTTTGGGGGCAGGGAGAGCTTGAGCTCTTAATGTCTTGTTCCTGTTACTAAAAAAAAATATATATATATATATATATAAAAGAGAAAACTTTGCTCCGCTGCTTTGGAATACTTAGTAACCAGGAGTGAGCATCAGCCCCATGTTCACTTTTGTGTCAAACGGTAGACCAAGGCAAGAGCAAGCAAAAAAAAAAAAAAAATGAAAACCGCCTTGATTTGTAACTTGTTGAGTAACCGGGTGACTTCATCACCAATGTTGGCATTCGCGTAAAAAGGCAAGTTGGCAATTCTTGGTAGATAAAAAAAATGAGGGGTATAATAAAAGGGCGTTGAGAAATAAAAGCCAATCTAGTGGACAAGGGAAAGCAAGACTTGAGTTTGGGGGAGTTTCATGGGAATATTGTTTGTGACTGCAAAGTTCTAGAGTGTAAGGTGCTTGAAGGATAGTTGAGCCAAAATATTACCTTCCATCCTACCTTCACCCTAGCCTAACATTACAAGCCTAATGAAGTCCTATTGACCCTTGGTGTTGTGTTGATTTACATTAGTGGAGAGAGTTTTGAAAAGCAAGCTTATGGGGCTTGATCTTGTATTAAGAAGAGCTTAATGTAAAACGCATGCGCATTGTCCTAACTAGTTTGACATTGTTGATTTGGCACTTGGTTGTTCACACACACACAAGAAAAGTCCAAGTAGAGAAGGAGCAATCTCATGACTTGAAATCAACATTTGGCTGGAATTCATGTTTTTCTTTAGGCTGCACTTTTAACCTGTGTTTTAACAACATATAAAAAAAATCTCTTGAGAAATTATCCACAAAGTATGCATTAGTTTTTTTTCTGTTTTAGTTCATTCCTCTTATCTTGTTGTCACTTTTATTTTGCTCGAGGACAAGCAACACTCTGAGTTTGGGGGTGTGATAACTCTAAGAAATTAGAGTTATCCACTGGTTTTATAGCCTACAATTGTTTGTCCATGAGTGATTGTTCTCGTTTATTGTTTGTTTTAAGTTAGATTTGTAGAGTTGCATGTACTGTGGCCTAATTCCGTATTGCTGCACCTCTTAAAATGAAAGCTGGTAAT
>NW_010362731.1:2009-6979 GCF_000414095.1 Morus notabilis
CCCCGGCCCAGCCCATAATAGTGTCGGATTCAACACGGCCTGGTTCGCTACTGTTACGGGCCGTGCCGGCATGACACGTGTAATGGGCTAGGACTGGGCCTCAGCTTCTCAGCCCGCGGCCCAAGCACGGCCCAAGCATGTGGAGGCCCGCGCCACGGCCCTTGTTCGGCCCGGTTCAAGCCCTGATTCGACCCTTGTTCGGCCTGGCCCAAGCCCGCGAAACGGCCCATCAAACGGCCTATTTCATTTGGTCCAGGGGGCCCTTCGCGGGCCCAACGTGCGGCACGTGACGGGCCTCCCGTTTGGCCCGTCATGTGCCTCCCGTTTGGCACGTGACGGGCCAAACAGGAGGCCCGTCACGTGCCGTACGTAGGGCCCGCGAAGGGCCCAACGGCTAAAAAGCCTAAAATCTGGAAATTCATACCCAAAATCCCCTATAAATACCCCTTAATTCCACCATAAATCTCACACAACAATTCACTCTCAACTTCTCATCTCACTCTCATTCTATCTCTTAACTTGTCTCTTTGATTTTGATTCTAAGCTTTTTTCTCGCGTTCATTCCTTTTCTAGCTCTTTCATTTACAAAGTTCAATCAAGTTCTATCAATTTCCAGAAAATTGCCGCACCAAACTTCCCTGATTTCACTACTCTTCCTGAGCTTAGTGATGAGGCATTTTTTGAGGAAGAAATGATGCCTCCTAACCCTACCCCCACTGAACTAGAAAATACTCTGGTGGATAATGCTTCAGTACACAACGAGGAAGCTAGAGAAAGCAGTAGAGGAAAAAGACCGCGAACTTCTCCGGCATGGCAGCATTTCACCGAGGAGCCCCGACCAAATCCAAAAACAGGTGAGATAGAAATTCTTGCGGTATGTAAATATTGTAAAAAACACTTTTCTAATAAAAAGGGTGGGGGTACTGGTTATCTGGATAGACATTGGAAATTATGTCTACCGTTACACCAAGGTGGGAGTGTGGACTCCCGTTAACAAACACCATCACTCACATCACAGGGGTTACAAAATTTTACATACGATGCACAACGTGCTTGTGAGGCACTAGCTAGTGCCGAATTACCTCTTTCTTTTACAGATGATGCCTCGTTCGAAGAATACATCCAGACAGCCTTTTGCCCACAATTTAAACGGGAAAGTAGAAACACAACTCGTTCTGATTGCATGAAAGTTTTTTATGTAATGAGACAATCTATTGTTGTTAATTTTAGGACTTTTAATGCTACCGTGTCTTGCACTTCTGATCTGTGGGAGGGGTGCAATAAAACTAGATATTTATGTGTCACAGTGCACTATGTTGATGACGATTGGGTTTTATAAAAAAGAATACTTAATTTTCGTTTATGTCCATATCCTCATGACGCAACATCTATTTTTAGTACAATAATGGAAATTTTTGGGTTTTATGGGATAGAAGATAAAGTTTTAATAATTACTTTTGATAATGCGTCAGCTAATACAGCTGTAATTAATCTGTTTAAACGTAGTTTGAAACCAGCATTTGGAGGGGAAATTTTTCATCAACGGTGTTCATGTCACATAATTAATTTAGTAGTTCAGGCGGGAATTGAACATATCTCAGCAAATCTTACAAATATTAGAGAATCATTATCATTCATATCTAGTTCTGGAGCTCGGCTCCAAGAATTCAAACAATATTACAAGAACAGTCAGATGCGCCCAAGAAAGTTTCCAACTGACGTGAGACATAGGTGGAATTCAACATATTTAATGTTGAAGGCAGCACTCCCATATTCACAGCTTATCACGACATACATAAACAGTAAGAACGATCAAATTTTAATTTTCGATCCTGATTGGCAGATTGTTGAGTATTTTTTAAATTTCTAGATGTTTTTTACATTGCTACTGAATTACTTTCTGGAGTTTATTATCCTACTACACATTTAGCTTTACATCAACTATTTAATATTTCAGAAACATTTTCTTATTATAAGGATACAGAACTTTTTGAAAATATAGTTAAGTTAATAGAAAATAAATTTAAAAGTTATTGGTCAGGTTGTCCTATGTTATATGCATTGGTAAACATTTTAGATCCTAGGTGTGGAGTAGATGGAACTAAATCATTGATGACTGCTACCGCAGAGAATTTAGAATAGATATGCAACTAAGTATTACTAACGCTAAGAAAATGTTAGAAAAGATTTTTAGTTTGTATGACGCAAAATACAGCACAGGTCAAAAAGAACAGGGAACTTCATCGTCAAAAAGAGAAAATGGCAGGATCGTCCTCAACACAAGCGTCTACAGAACTAGTCAAATATTTTGATGTAAATTTTGTAATCGATGACAACAAACTAGACATCTTACAGTGGTGGAAGAGTAAGATCGATCGTTTTTCAACACTGTCCATAATAGCTCGTGACATTCTGACAACTCCAGTGTCAACGGTAGCATCGGAGCAAGCTTTTAGCGCAAGCAACTGAATTCTTGATGAGAAGAGAAGCAGAATGCATCCAGATATCTTAGAGGGAATAATGTGCGTTAAAGACTGGGAAGATGCTAGAAGACGAAAACAACAATACACAGATGATTCGATGCAAGAATATTTTTCTAACTTAGAAATAACATAATCTTCTGGAAGCACTTCGGTTTGTAATTTACTATTCCTAGCTACTGCACTCTTTTTTCCTTCGCTAAGGTTTTGTCCCGATCTCCCCACGGGTTTACTTAGCAAGGTTTTTAACGAGGCAGTCATTTATGTGTACTCCTATTACGTCAATCCAATAAAATCACATCTTTTGGGGCATATGATATATTTTTTTTAATTAAATTTAAAAAAAATACAAGGGCCAGGGCCAGCCCGTGAAGGGCCTGGGCCCAGGCCCGGCCCTGGCCCTTATGGACCAGGGCCAAGAGCCTGGACCGGGCCTGAGTTTTTCTTCTCAGGCCCGGCCTAGGCACGGCCCTGCACTATGCAGGGCTGTGCCTGGTACGGCCCAGGCCCTTAATGGGCCTGGTGACAAGCGTGCCGTGCCGGCCCGGCACGGCACGTTTGACACCTCTAGGCATCAACCAAAAGAAAACAACCAAAAATGAAGAAACAAGCGCAGAAACAAAGTAAACTATTATATGAATAATATGTCACGGGGACCTAAGTAACACTAAACGACCACCAAATTAAAAAATAGCACCTGATAAATGACAAATGTGAGAAAACAGACAGTTTACAATTTAATTAAAAAATAACAAAGGTCTAAAGTTCACCGTCCAAAATTTTTACACAAATCAAACAATATACAAATTAAAAAGTCACAAGTACACAATTCAAATTTCACCAACCAATTTTTTTTCATGTCTAATAAAGTTTACCAATCAACAACATTTTAGTATAAACCAACAAAAATATGCTCACATTACTCTTTCGGCCACTCTTTGTATTTACTATTTGATACGAGAACTCTACTAACATGATAAAATATTATTTTACAGAAAATAAAATAATAAATTTCACGAATTAAACAGTAAATATAAATAGTGATATGCTAGCATTTCTATAAAATAAAATAAAAACTTTTATTTGAAAAAATATGTCTAAAAATTATTTATTATGGTAGGGTGAATGCTGTTCGTGTGGAATTTACTTCATGACTAATGAAAAATTCCTTTATTTAAAAAATATTCTAAAAATAAAAAAACAATTATACATATTTATTTTTGAACCCTTTGGATATTTTTAGAGTTAAAACCGCTAATCAAACCGCCCACCAAATCACCTGTCAAAATGACAGGTAAAAAAAAAAAAAAAAAAAAAAAAAAAAAAAAAAAAAAAAAATTTTTCGTTCTATTGACCCAAAATTTAATGACTCGATTTGATTCCATTTGAGTCGATCGAATTTTATCGTTGAAGACAAAGGCCACCTAAATAAATGACAAGAAAGTGAAATTGAAACAAGAAAAATAGAGAAAATAAGCTAATATGAAAAACTTAAAAAAGTATATAAGTCAATTTTTAGTTATAAAAATTAATATGTCATAACTTGTTAAGTTATGGTTTATAATCATATAAATTATGGATAAATTTGTCAAGTTATAGTTCATAACCAGATAAGTTATGGACAATTATGGACAATAACTTATTAAGTTATGGTTCATAACCAGACAAGTTATAGACAAAAATAATAATTTAGCCTATTTATTAACTTATATAAACTATTGACCTATTAATTTTAATTCATATTAAATTTTAGTTTATTTTCTTCTTTCTCCCTTAAAAGAATGACAAACACGATAACAATAAAGAAAAGGACAAATACATTACCTATAAAGGAATGAAAAAATGAAAGCGACAATAGGCGTAATAATCCCCTCCAGCGCGCCCTAAAAAATGAAATGAAAACAAATTCATTAAAAAAAAAAGGAAAAAGCTGAAGAAACAACAATTGGGAGAGTATACGACAAGTTGACAACCAAAGAACAAAAATGAGACGGCAACAAAATTCAAACTAGCTAGAACAACAGAGAAACGATAAGCACATTGAATGAACAAAAACGACTACTACCATAAGAACGCAAAATAAATAAATAAATAAAAATAAAAAAAGGAAAACAGTATAAATGGAAGACAATAACATAATAAACTTTTTATAGAAAACAAAAAACAAAAAACAAAAATACATAATAAACGACAACAAAATGGAAGGGAAAACAAAGTGAAGACCAATGAAAAGTCATATATAAGCGACAGAAATTGTATATACTAAAACCGTGTCGTCGACTTAAGACAACAATCTTATAAACAATGAGAGACATTCGTTTTAAGACTTAAACGCCAGAATTTCTAAACTTCAAACCACATGTCGTTTTTTTACTCGAAAATATATTATATGCATGTAAAATACATATAAATAGACGCTAGAGGTAACCATAACTATGTGCGTGCATGTGTAGATATATATATATATATATATATATATATATATATATA
>NW_010362731.1:11266-20210 GCF_000414095.1 Morus notabilis
ATATATATATATTTTTTTTTTTTTTCCTTATGGAGGGGTGCATAAAAAAAAGCTATATATGTATTACTTAAAAAAAAAAAAAAAGATATCCGTATATGTATTTGTAGTAACCCTCTAACTTTTCCCCTCAAGGATGTGTGTTAAAGCCTAGGGTGTCAAAAAGTTTAAGATTATGTTACGTAATAAAAAGCTATTGTTCGAAAAAAAAAATATCATTTTAAGGCGGAAATCATTTTTAGTGACATAATTGTTTTTGTGATGGGTCTAGGTGGATTCTTATTCTACTCAATAAAGAGATCGAAAAGGTATATTCATAGGATTAAAATGTTTCCTTTTCGTGTTTTGTTCATTTGTTGTAATCAATTTATATTTCTCTATTTCCAGATTTACCTATTTTTGTTTATTTTTATATGCATATTTTACAAATGCTATAATTCACACAAAAATAGAAAGGATTTTCTTATATAAAGATTTATAACATCATCGTTTTCCATTACAAGTTCCCCAAATTATGACTCTTGGAACACCAATAAATTTTACCAAAAGAATGACAAGAAGCATATAATAAAGTACATTTAGAATGTGGGGCTTCCAATCTTAAATCAAATAAGATGTAAATACTCTACTAATTATTAAGGAAATGATGAATTTTTTCAATATTATTTTGCATGCATGTGATGTTTTATAAATATAAAAAATTCTTAAATTATTTTAGATGTAACTTTAAACATTGTATATAAGTATTATATGTAGAGGATAATGTTTGAAGTAAAATAATTTAAACTTGTCCGTAATTATAAATTAAAATTGAGATGTTTAATTTAAAATTACTAGTGTGGTTCATTACATTCTGAATGAGACAATCTTATCATAAATTGTTAATAATAAGATTATTAGAATAAAAACACTTTATGTAATATGATTACATAGGACCGAAACACGATTATTTATGAATCTCTAATAAATTCCGTTATTAAATAGAGCATTTAATATTCATCAATGATGGTCA
Source organism: Morus notabilis (assembly GCF_000414095.1). Taxonomy (NCBI): domain Eukaryota; kingdom Viridiplantae; phylum Streptophyta; class Magnoliopsida; order Rosales; family Moraceae; genus Morus; species Morus notabilis. Next base: position 12,276 of record NW_010362731.1, read on the forward strand.
TATATGAATTAATCTTAATTCTAAGTAATTAACATACTTCTATTTATGATATTATGTTCTTTGAAATATTGAGTAATGACACATATGAATAGTATCAAAGTCTTGGGTATTGGGAGCATAGCAAAATAAATAGTTGAGAATAATAATTTACAAGATGAAATTCATTCCTTCATAATGAAGTACATGGGCAGTTCCCATAAGTGTTGATTCGGGGCTTGAATAATCAGACCTTTCAATTTTATGATTGGATCATAAAATATATTATTCATTAGAGGATCAATGGTACTTATGGAAAAAGATACAATTAAATAGGTCAACAGAAAATTCCTAGCTTTAATTATGAACCGTGTATGGAGGACTAATTCATATGTAGTGACTATATCAATGGACAACACAAATTCTGTGAACATAATTGTTTTATAATTTTAAGAGTACAATTCCAAATTTATAATTTGGAATTAAAAATTTTGATATATTAATTAAGGTGTTAATTAATTATCAAAATTATTGAAGCTTAAAATTATAATGTACATAGTTCCTCTCAACAGCTCCACAAGATTAATGTGAACTATATATATCATATTGGGCTATGCTTATTAATTTAGAATTGTGAATTCTAAATACACATATTAATTCATTTGATTAATTAATATTAAAATTAATTTTAAATTATTTTAAATTCATATGGATGAATCTAATCACTTTTATGGAAAGAAGAAAATTTTTCTCACACTCCTATAACTCTCTACATTTTCTCAAAACAATAAAAAAAAAAGGGTGTAGGAGGAAACGTTCCTCATCATGAGGAAAAGCAAAGTAAATGTGCGGGTGCATATTTATGAGATGAAGGATCAATTTTATATGGATTTTTTTTTTTTGGAATAGAAAAAAAAAAGTGAGAGAAAAAAAAAGGCTACTGAGAGATATCACATACTTTTGAGAAAAGTGAGTGATAACCATAGGTGACTTTCCCATTCATCATTCTCATGTGTTGAGAAACCCATTAGAACGTCCACACGTTCGAGTTCACATTGATCTAGAGATACGTTGAGAAAAAGATGTGGTGTTCTTGGAATTTAAAGCTCAAGACGGTGTTGGAGGAGTTTAAGATTAACGTCATAATCGAGCGGCGGTAAAATTCTTCTTCTTCTCTTTAATATCTTTATAGTTAAATTAATATAAAATAATGATCGTATTACATTTTAATTTATGTGATTCAATCAATACCATAATTCCACACAATTGTTTTTGAAAATCTGGTTTGAGAAACCAACATCCACTTGAATTGATATCCAATTATTCTACATAAACTTGATATGTTGGTATAAATTAATAACAACAGCTATCTAAGAAGATGACTATAATAAGGGAAAAAGAGGAACCAAATTGCACTAGAGAAGTTCATAGATTAAAATATTGATCTTTCTTTCTCTATGGGGTGAAGCTCGTGTTCTCTTATGGCCTTTTGGCTACTCTCTTTCTTGGAACAATAATCATCAAGGTAGTTTTGATAAATATACGAAATGAAGCCCCAAATAGCCAAGAACATTGCCATAACCTTTATCCCATCCATCTTCTCATGGAAAAAGAAAACTGCTAAAACAGGGACAATAGGCAAACCCAAAGCGATCATGACATTGGAGAAGAGTGCAGATACCTCAAGAATCAACCCTACAACTCCAATAGTGTAGAGCTGCCATATTATGGCTGTCCATACTAGTGTCATGACATAGGACAACTTCCCAAGCTCGAACGAGTTCATCTCCTCGTCCAATCCTTTCCAGCCCCCACTAGCTAAAAGCCCTACAAGAATGGCCAAGCTTGCAACAAGTGATTGATACACTATGATATCCATGACCACTGAAAAACTTTCCCTTTTCAAGACTCTATTGAGGAAGAATTGTGTCAAGGAGAGCACCAATCCATACCCTGCAGACGCACCGACCGTGCAAATGAAACCGATCGCATACTTCCCTTTGGAATTATTGTGAGTGTCATCAGACCCCGATTGAAACACAAGGAGAATAGAGGAGAGGGTGAGAAGCACCAAGGAATTTATGATGTAAAAAGTGAACTTTTGAGAGTTGAGAAAAAAGGAGAAAAAAGCATTGAAGGCTAATTGTGAGGCCAATATGAGTGAGTAAGTGGACACAGGAAGGTACATTAGCCCAATAGAGTAGAAATAGCCATCTGCAGCTAAAAGTAGGCCAAGAAGAATATAAATTGATGCAACGACTAGAGTAGAAGGTCGTTTTGGACTGATCATATTTTGGTCAGTTTCTATTATAGCATTTTTGTTCTTCTTTGCCAACAAGAAATAATAAGGAAGCAGGATCGGAAAGCCTGCAAGCTGAACAAGTGTTACCGTCCAATTGCTATTTCCACCTTTCTCATAATACAATCTCCCCAACAGATTTCCTGCTGCTGGTATTGTTATTCTTTCTTGATGGGAGCAGATAGTAGGGAAGCAGGATTGGAAAGCCTGCAACCTGAAGAAATGATCCAATCCATGTGCTATTTCCACCTTTGTCATAATACAATTTCCCCAACAGATTTCCTGCCGATTGACCGGCAAGAACAAACACCGCGTAGATACCGATTCGAATCCAGCTCATAAGTTTTCTTCTTGGCTGATCAGGAATAGGTGACTGGTTGATCGAACCATTTGTGTGGCCCTGACGATTTGCTTCATTAGCTTCCTGAGCTGCTAAAAAGATTACATAATCTACGGATTAATTTTATAATATTAGATGAAAAATTAAAAAGTGCTGCTATACAGTAACAGATTCTTGAAAAGGACTTTTTCTATTGAAAGTTGATTAGTTTGATATTTTTTACCATCTATATTCTATATGTGTAGAAAAGATTGAATTCGTGACAATTTTTTGTTCCACATAAGAGAGAAAATGCTACTTTGTTCACGGTGAATCTTATTTTATTTTTTTTCTTAGGATTTGTGTATAACTCCCAGATAACGAGTAGACTGTTAATAATTCCAACTTTTAAGTTCATACCCCTTTCCTTCATTACTTCCCTGTAAAGTTGATAAGTGACAACAACAAAAAAAAGATGGAAAACAGAGGTCAACGACCCAGTTGAGAATATGAACAAACCGACTTACCAGTGACACTGAGTTGCACTTCTTGAGCTTCTCCCATATCAAATTATGAGAGAGAGAGAGAAAAATAGAGAGAGAGAGAGAGAGAAAATAGAGAGAGAGAGAGAGAGAGATTTTGGCTACACAAGGCCTTGTAACAGCACGGAATCCTCATTATAAATAAGGAATTGTCTCCAATCTGATATCAGATTTGAGCATAACATGTATATTTTCTTTAAAAATATATATATTTTTTTTCAGTACATGTATATTTTCTTTTAAAATATGTATAATGTGGAGAGACTTTATCTATTAATAATGTTAAAATCTCATTGAGTCATGCAATTTTTTTTTTTTTTTGGTGAAGAGTCATGCAACTTGGAGGTGGCCTAAAATTGCCCACATTCTCCAATAGAGTTAAAAAAAAAAAAAAAAAAAAATCCCCGTGATTTTAACTATCAAATTTTTTTTCAATACATGTCATTTTCTTGGTTGTAAACCAAAAATAACACCAGCAGAAAACAAGTTGCTCTTTATGATATGTACATGTTTGGGATACAAACACGATTTTATTGCATTTACAAACTCTGTTGCAAATTGGCTTCTTCAGAAGTTAAATGATGATGGTCCAAAGCAGAGCCTCATAATTTCTTGTACAAATCATTGATAAAGATAAGTGTGGCGGGTTCACAACTAGAGGAAGCCATAATAGTTAATGCGATTGATTTCTTACGAATAGCCTTTTTTCTAGACTTATATTTTAAATGAAAAATATATCTCTCTTTTTTTTCCCGGATTTCAATGTATAAACAAAACTACACTAAAATTATTTTCGGATGTCGGCAATGTGTTACGGATTCCAAATTGGGATAGACAGGTTTAATTGGGTAAATTACTGCCTTATTTATTTCACTAATTTAAATTTTTAACTATAGATTTTTACACAATTAAAAGCCCTTAAAAATGTCACATCTAACTCTTTTTGTTACAGTTAAAAATTCTTAAAATGTCACGTTTTAATTCGAATTCGCAAAGCGAGCGAGACTTAAGAAATGAGATTTTGATTTTAATTTAGTTTTGGTGAATGGAGCTTTTTTTTTTTTAACCGGATATTTTTTTTAATTTAAATTTATAATTTTCATTTTTTTTTATTTGAGCGTATTCCAATTTAAATGAAACCATGTACCACGTGGCTTACAGATAGTCTCTTTAAATTTTGATGACACCAAAAGATCACCTACTAGCAGTCTAGCACATGGGAAACATTACTAAAACATCGCCTAGCAGCTGCATATGGGCCAAGAACACTAATGCGACCACTGAGCAACACTAGTAGCTAATAATAAATGCTTTCATATTTCATTGTACTCCAACAAATGAACCTAGTCTCTTATTAAAAACAAAAACAAAAAAACAAAAAAACAAAACAAAAAACAAAACAAAACAAAAAGAACAAAAAAAAAAACAAATGAATCTAATTAAATTACATCTATCCATCATAATTGTGATCCTTTGAACCCTGAAAACGAAATGTACGACAATTTGGCCACCAAAGGTCAAGACTAGCGGCTGTTAACAATATGACAATTTGCTAATCAATGTAATAAATCATGACGGTGATCAATACCTGATTTTGGAGTGTTGTGAGCTCTTCTACGATGGTTATTAAATACTAAATCTTATCAAAATCATATTAATCGACACAACTGTAAACTGAGTTCTGATGGGGTGTGAAAATTACCCTACTATAGAATTCTTAAACTAATAATTTATGGGCTTGTTTGGTATTTTTTATTTAAAAAGTTTTTTATATTTTTTTAAATGAAAAAGTGCAAACTTTTTTTTTTTTTTAAAACATGTTTGGTGATCTTGTTTTCTTTTTTCTCAATTGTTGTCAAAATTTTTTAAATTATAGAACAAAATTTCTTGTTTTCAAAACCTTTTAATAAAAATCTTACGTTGTGGTCGCCGCTGAAGCTAAGGTCGCGAATGAGTGAGGACCTGGTTGGTTCAGCAGTAGGGACTGCAATTGTGATTGGACTAATGAGTTTGGGACCGTGCTTGGGTTAGGATCAGAATCACATCAAGATTAAACTGACGACTCAAGATTGATGACATAATCGAGTCGTGATGGCCATTAGGCTTGAGCCAGGACCTCAATTGGGGTTGAGTTGGGACCACCATCTGGACAATCTAACATATCACTTCCCTTTCAATGTTGAGACCACGATCGAGGTCGAAATCGGAGTAGATAAACGATAGGTTGAGAAAACTTATAAGGACCTATTTGTAAAGATTTCAAAAGATAGGGTCAAAATGCATTTTCGGACCAACATGTAATTTCAAAAAGTATAGGGATCAAAATGTAATAATCAAGAAGTTTAGGGAGCCAAAATACAGTTCATAAAAAATATTAGATCTAAATGTAATTTTTCAAAACTTTTGAGGTAGAAATGTAATTTGTTAAAGTTATTCACGTTTTTGTTGTTGTTGTTGTAAAATATATGCAATAAAATAACTTTACCAAACTTCTTTTTACATAAAAAAAAATTGTAGGTACAAATATACTTTTTTGATAGAACATTAAAAAAAAATAAAAGAAATATGTAATATTTTGTTCAAAAACATTAAAATTGGAAATATTACCAAACGAGGCCAATATAATTGGAATAAGTCAGTTTAAATTTTGATGTTCTAATTAGTTTCTAACTAATAACACTGACAAATCATTCAAATAGACTCAAATATTAAAACATAGAAAAGTCAATTAAAAGGATTCCAAAATTTTTAAATATAACATTATGTTGTTAGTTAGACGCCGTTTTGAACACTAAAACTAGGCAGGAGATAAGGATCTATCACTATGTACACTGAAAGCATTTGTAAGTAGTGGTGGAACTTTAGGCCGGCAGGCTGCCCGAGGCTCGAATTTTTTCAGGCTCGGGCGGGCAAGCCCATATGCCGGCCCGTTCAAATTCAGGCTCGAGCTCGGGCAGCCCGAATTTTGTCACCACGCCGGAGCCCGCCGCCGTGTAGGCACCGCCAATTGCCGTCCGCCGGAGTTTTTTTTAAATTTTTCCGGCCAAGCCCGACCCGCCCGAAGCCAGAACTACCTGAAAAAAAGTTTAAAAAATTGACCGTTATGCCCGACCCGAAAACCCGAATTTTGCCCGAAAGCCCGACATGGCCGAATTACCCAAACTGCCCGAAAACCCGTCCAACGGCTACTTTTTTGCCCATTGCCCCCCGAACCCGACCCGCCGAACCCTACTAGCCGTTGCACCTCCGAAAATTTGAAAAAAAAATTAATTTTTTAACCCAAAAATTTCCTTATAAATACCCCCCATCCTCCACACATTTTTCTCACTCAAACTCTCTCAATCCCTCTCAATTTCTCTCAATCTCTCTCAATTTCTCTCAATCTCTCTCGATCTCTCAAATCTCTGTCAAAATTTTTCCAAAAACTACCACATTATCCTAAAGCTCTCTCTCTCAAATCGCTCTTATTTTTTTTATAATGGATCCTTTTGGTTATAGTGGTATTCCCGTTAATGCCCAACACAACATGAAAAAGGGCAATTTCCCACTAATGAATTTGTTACGCATGAATCTACTAATCCGAGCCCTGGTGGACGCACTGGAGGTCATGGTCGCAATGGTGGTAGGCGTGGAGAAGCGGTGAGTGCCAGTGCGACTGTGTCTGCAAGTGTTGCAACCTCTAGGAGGAAATGCAAGCGCACCGCGACAGTTTGGGATCACTTCAACATAATTGATGAGATCGACAATGAAGGTAACACTAAACATATAGCTCAGTGTAAATATTGTTTATCTAAATTACAATGTAACACTATTCACGGTACCACACACTTGAGAAGACACTCCGAAAAGTGTCTTCAAAAGCTTAGCCAATCCGGCGGATCCGAACTCCACCAAACACAATTATCTTTTGATCACGCAACCGGCGGTCTAACCACTTGAAAATACGGTCCGCAAGTAGATCGTATGGAAGTTGCACGAATGATAGCTGCTTTAGATCAACCACTTAGTTTTGTAGAACATCTTAATTGGCAACGATATATTAAGGTTGTACATAATCCTAATGCATAATTCACTTCAAAAACTACTCTTAGGAAAGATTTATTAAAATTATTTAAAAAAGCAAAAGAAACATTAATAAACCTTTTACACTCGACTAGCGGGTGCGTTGCGTTAACGGCAGGTATTTGGTCTGCCGTTACCAATAAAGATTATTTAGCTGTAACCGGACATTACTTTAAAGGATTTGATTTAGATAAAAGAATATTAGGTTTTAAATGTGTTCTAGGATCACATAGCGCGGTTTTAATATATAATACAATTTTAAATGTAATTGATGAATTTAGACTAAGAGATAAAGTAATGGCTATAACATTAGATAATGCTAGTGCCAATACAAAAGCAATTGAGTTCTTTAAAAATGATTTAAGTTTATTCGGTGACGGTACAATTTTCCACTAACGTTGTGCATATCACGTAATTAATTTAATAGTTAAATCCGGTTTAAAAGAAATGAGTAATCACATTAAAAAATTAGAGATAGTCTCGCATGGATTCAAGGTAGTAACCAAAGACAAGAAGATTGGTTTAGGTTCTTACAAGCATTAAATATACCTCATAGATCATTAGCGTTAGATATGCCTATAAGATGGAACTCAACTTACATTATGCTTCAACAATGCATCCCCTATAAGGATGCCATAACAAACTATATGTGTGCAAAATTAGGAGTAGGACATAGACGAATTTGTTTGGCAAATTGCCGAAGTTTTGTATCAATTTTTAGGTAGGTTTCATAAAGT
>NW_010362731.1:20365-51355 GCF_000414095.1 Morus notabilis
GGACCAATATCCAATAATAAAGGAAAAAATATATTCAATCTATAGTAAATATGAGATTAGGTTTAGAGTACCTACTAGAGTACAGGAACCGCAACAACAAGATGAAAACCCGCATTCATTCTTAAATGTTTTTGGGTTGAAGAAGAAGAAGAAGACAACTCCAACAGAAGCTGTGAGTGAATCTTCATTAACAAGTGGCAGTAGCAGCGGCGGCGGCAGCTTCAACGAGCTTATGGCGTACCTCAGTGAAGGCTTAGTAGTCGACAGTACGGCAGAATCGTTTGACTTAGTTCAATGGTGAAGGGCACGGGCATTAACTTGGTCAATCCTAACTCGATTGGCAATGGATATATTTTCGATCCCAATCTCCACTATTTCATCCGAACAAGCCTTCAGTACGACATGAAGAATACTTGAGGAACGCTGGAATGCATTGCAAATGGATATTGTTGAAGCCTTGGTTTGCATTAAGGATTGAGATTGGGCCGATCAATGTCTACAGGATACAATTTCGCCGGCAAGCCAAGAATGGATCGATGAATTTAATCGATTAACATTTAATTTTGAGGACGATCCTTCAGCTTCAAATTAAATTGTAAATTTGTAATTTGTAAATATGTATTTACTTTTAACATTGTATTTGTAATTCTTTGTAAGTTTGTAAAATTTGTAATTCGTCACAAAATGATTGCACTCTTTTTTCCTTGTCAAGTTTTTATCCCAATTGGGTTTTTCTTGGTAATATTTTTAACGAGACAATCATGAATTACAAATTTAAAAATTAATAAAGAAATAATTTTTTTATATAGTTCGTGTGTTCATTTCAAATTTCAAATTGTAATATATATATATATATATAAATTTTAACAAAAAATAACTTAATATTAAAAAAAATTTAAAAAAAAATTCGGGCTATTCGGGCAAGCTCGGGCCGCCTAATACAAGCCCGCGGCCCGTTCAAGGTGAAATTCGGGCTCGAGCGGGCGGCCTGAATTTTTCGGGCGGGTCGGGCTCGGGTTCGGGCAAAAACTCAATTTTTTCCGGTGGTCGCGGGTGGCGTTCAAAGTTCCAGCACTATTTGTAAGCATTAAAAGTGGCTGAATATTGTAGTCCCATTTCCTTTCCTAGAAGATGTGGCTGCTGAATTGTCACTATGTAGGCCGTTTATTTAGGGCCCGTTTAGTTCGTTTATTTGAGTTTTTAATTCGAGTTGAGATGTGATTTTATGTGAGAGCTTTTTACTGTAACAAAAAAGTTAGATGTGACTGTTTTTGAGAACTTTTTACTGTAGTAAAACTCAAATCAGCGAAATGAACGGAGCCTTATTTAGCTTTGGAGTGGTGGCTTTTGTCAGTGTGTCCCTCATGCTGGGTTGGATTGAGAAATTTTTTCAAGCGTCAAACGACATGTGAATGTTTAGAGATAGACCGCACTAACGTCAATATAAAACGAAATATCGTTTTATTGCTCCGGACAACAATTTAAATTTCTATGAAATAACACATCATTTCTAGTACAAGGAGACGAAATGTGATGTGCTTTATCTTTTTTTTTTTTTTTTGAAGAAAAATGTGATGTGCTTAATTTCATGGAACTGATCTTTTATTAAAAAGATGGCAATTCTAAACTAGCGACGTGCCGTCATAATGCAGCTTTCATATTTTTGTCTATTAACGACAGAGTTTTAAAATCAAGGAAACCGGATTTTACAAATAAGTGACGTCTACAAACAGACAACTGCAGCACTTCAAACACACAAATGATGTGTTTTCACAACTCAAGTTATAATTTAAAATATTTTATATGAAAAAAAGTATTATAATAAAAACGTTAAATTTAAATTTTTATAAAAAAATTATTAAAATAAAAAAATTTAAGTTGTGATTTGAGTTATAAAAATGAGGCTGTCACATGTTCATTTTACATGCACGATGACGACGGAAAAATTTCAACTCATAGAATATGTCATTAATAAATTTGCAAAAGCTTAAATATTGTGTTGTGCGGTATAATTTAACGGAAGATCGAGGAAATAACATATTTTAGATGGATATTGGAAAATAATAGCATAATGTTTTATGAAAGATAATAAATATCATGGTTTGATAAATTAGATTTAAAACACTATTGTAAAATCATAAGTATCCTAACTCTCTCTCTCTTTCTCACCTCTCTCTACTATTTTTTCTCTCTCCTTAGATCATCTGTCACCGGTGCCTAGGATGACATCAACGTGGACACTTGCAAAGTCATTAGTAACCGCTAAATATACAATTTTATTGATAAATCTTCCGTCGTTGATGCCCATCGTTATTTACAGGTAAAGTATTTACCTGTAAATCCGTTTCTCTGACGTTGGCATCAATTTCACCGTCATCGAATGACAAATATAGAGATTTGGCAGTAAACCTGTGTCCGTAGACGCCGACGCCATCGCCACCGACTATTAAATATTGGGATTTTACTGCTAAACCCTCGAATTTACCGATAAATACATGTCATAACACATAATATATTATGTTAATTTCTATATATAGAGGATTTAGACGTAAATCCAACAACGATAACACAAAAAGTGGTTCTATTCATACACATATTCTCTTCTAACTATACACTTCACATAACTTTTAAATTATTAAATTTACTTTTCACACCCTTATTATTCCCAAATTACCTTAACTCTTTTCATAAAATTAAGTAATATTCTTGACCAATTTATTTTTCTTTTCACACCCATTTAATTATATTATCATTTATCTATCTCTATTTTTTTGTTGAAGCCTTGTGCATAAAGTTTTTTTTGCAAATTATTTTTTGAAGTTCAATAAGGCATAACTCTATATATATATATATACTATATAAACGATTTAGACGTAAATCCGATAACACAGTGAGTGGTTCTATTTATAGACAGACTCCACATAATTTTTAAATTATTAAAATTTATTTTTCATACCCTTATTATTCCCAAATTACCCTTAACTCCTTTCATAAAATTAATTAATCTTGACTAATTTATTTTTCTTTTCACACCCACCTTTTTATTTTAATTTGTTATTTTAATTATATTATCATTTATCTATCTCTATTTTTTTGTTGAAGTTTTGTGCATAAAGTTATTTTTTTTATTTTTTATTTTTTGAAGTTGAATAGGGCAATAAGGGATTTCATTAGCTAGGAATAGAGTTAGAAAAAAAAATCGGAGGAAGAAAACGAAACAAAACAACTCGAAAATAAGGAAAGAAAGCATATAAATAAATAAAAAAGGACAACAGACTGATAAAGTTATATATAAACATCAATTGACATGATCACATGATTAGCACAAGTAGCAATTATCAAAACGTGGAAAAAGAGGAACGAAGGGAAAAAAAAATCAAACTTTATTAACGACCAAGAAAAAAAGTTGAATGACTAGCCGTAAAAAATAAAACGATTAGCAAAAAATATATATATATATAAAACGATAAATAGAAGAAAAAGCAAGAACATCTTCAAACAACAAATAGCAATAAATAAATAAATAATATGTCTCCATGTAATTAGCAATAGCTTATCAGTTCAAAAAAATAGCAAAATAATTTAGAGATATGACATGTGGGATGTGTGAAAAGAGAAAAACTCTATTATTAATTTTCTTTTTGTAATAAAATTTAATTATATAATTAAGTCTAGTGTCCTTTTTGATTTGTGATAAGAATTTTTAGTTTAAAGAAGGATATGGAGACTAAAATGAGGTGTGTGAATAGAAGTTCTCACAGAATATGTTATGATGGTAAATAAAAAATTTACAATGTAAATTTAAGATTAACCAGATAACAAAGAATATGTTATGTTAGTAAAAAAAAAAAAGATTTACACCGTAGATTTACCAAATAACACAGAATATGTTAGGTTGGTAAATAAAAAAATATAACCCGTAAACTAAGATTTAATAGATGACATGTGTACACATCAAAAAATAATTTATGAACTCATTGTGTAAATACAAATTTTTATTGCCTACATTTTCTCTGCAAATCTTAGATAATCTTTTATTGTTCCCCATAAAAAAAAGGATAATCTTTTATTATAAACATTAACTAATATTCACTTTATAATTACGTTGTTTACAAAATTTATGCAAATTTTAAGAAATTACATATTAGAATTTTGCAAATTTTAAAAAATTAGATATTAGTCCCAATATTCAATGACTAGGTATTTTAAAAAAAATCATGGCAAGCATCACTTAACATATTAAACAAGAAAAATGATATCTATTCCCAGCGAGATAAACGGGACTCACTTTATATGAGTAACAGGATTTAATTAACCTTATCGGAACTAATAAGTGTGCTAATTAAACAAACCTAAAATTAATAGGGAATTGTGAGGACAAATGCATTTAGCAGAATAGAGGAAAATTTTGAAGAACGGTTTCTAGACAAATCAATTACCATCTAGGAAATCAGGAAGAAACCTTGGCATATCAATAATTGACGGACATAGTCACATAGGGTGTATTTGTTTTACAACTCAAATTCTTAATTTGAATTGCATATGTAAAAAAAAATTACTGTAGTAAAAAGTTAAATTTAAATTTTTATGAGAAAAAATATTATTATAATAGGACTTAAGTTGTGACTTAAGTTGTGAAAAAAATAAGACTATAGATTTAGGACATTCGTGCGCTTATGCCTGAACAGCAATAGTATAAATTCTTCAATGAAACTTACGTTTTGGCGGTTGTTGTCCAAAAATAAAAGTACAGAACTTTAACCCATAATGCAAACATTTATAAACTGATTTGACAGACCACCTGTCCAAATTGATCACTTCCAGTAACAAAATATCCTCTATTCCATAACACATGTAATGAATTTATGTAAGAAAGAAATGTCATATATCATTTTCTAGATAATACTACAAAATAGCATTTTCTCTAATTTAAATAGTTCAACTCAAATAGCATCATAGTTACAAATTACATGAGAGAATGGTTAGCTTCCACTGTCGTTTTTTACCAGTAATAACGATGAGTCATGACGTCTAACGTGGCCTGGGAATCCAGAATGACAGGGAGGAGGCGAAACGAAGACAACGAGTAGAGATGCAAGAACGGGCCGGGCCATCCCGGCCCGGCACGTTCTCCTTAAGCCCACACGGGCCGTGGGCCTGACTAGCCCAGCCTACGAATTTTGTGGGCCAGGCCGAACCGGTCCATATAAGAATTATCTCGGCCCAGCTCACACCACGTGTCAATTTTACGTGGGCCATGCTAAGCCGTGTCGTGGGCTAGGATGGGCCGTGCCATAGACCTTGAATGGGTTGGCACATTTAAGGTCCATAGTTTAGATGTGCCAACTCATCTAAGCATGCGTCATTAAATATTAAAGTTTAAATAGTCAATGGAAATATGAAAATAAATATTTTAATTACAATTGCGTCATTAAATAAAAAACTTTCAAAGGAAAACTTAGTGGAACAAAATCTTAGTAAGAAAAAAAGAGTACAATCAAGATAATTGTACATAAGATGTTTACAAAATTACTAAAAAAAAAAAAAAAAAAAACATGAAGATATTATAGGACGGGCTGGGCCGGCCTAGCCCGACCTGGAGCATGATTTTTCATGGGCCGCTCCGTGGGCTGATATATGTTGTCCCAGCCCAACCTACTAATATTTATGGGCTAGGCCGTGTTTTGAACAGTGACGGGTCGTGTCGGCCCAGGCCGTCACTGTGTCAGGATGGGTCTGAGCCGGCCCACGGACACCGGCCCATTATTGCATCTCAAACAACGAGTAATGTGATGAGCTTTTGAGGATCTACGAGAGTTGAACAAGAGCACAATAACACTAATGTTTGATAGGGAAGAAAAGTGGAAGCAAATGAGAAGGTGGACATATATATAGAGAGAATAAAAAAGTAGGTTGTTTAGTAAGAGAAAAAAGAAAAGAAAAGGAAGAGAAAATATAGTAGAAAATTATACAAGTGCGACTCACCATTTCTTTTCCCTCAACAGATAGAGTGATTTTAAGAGGGAAAAGTTACGACGATTAAAATAAGATATAATTATTTATTTAGCTTAATTTTCAAAACACATATTATAAATAAAAAGATAAAAAAGTAATTGTCCAATAACTTATTTTCACTCTCAAACAATGAAGCTATTTTTTTCCATCAATATTCTGATTTTCAATCCCTTATATTTTTCTCTCCCTCCCACCAAACATAATGTATGTCAATGGTCCCAAATTAGTGACGGTGAGGACTATAAATTGATTATTAATCAACAAGAAAATCTAAAAATTATCCCCTCAGTTTTGTCTAAATATAATTTTTACCCTGAGTTTTTTAGAATCTAAAAAGTATTCCATATGTTTTGAAAACAGACAAAAAGTATCTCTTTTTTTTTAACTTTTCTGGTGTAGTTTTTTTAAATTACCAAATTGTCCTTAGATATCTCATATACTATTTAAATTTGTGATGAGTTATACTAGCTTCTAAACACTCCTGTTAGATTCTTTTTTTTTTTTTTTTTGAAGTGGCTCTTTTAGGCAATTTACAACACTAATTTGAATATTCTTTTATTTTAATAAGAAAGTGAAATCCTTTTTTTTTTTTTTTTAAAGATGTAAATTTTGTCATATAGTATTGAGCAATTCTAACAAGTTAGTTCATTACCCAGTACAACATACACTTTCACCTCAAGTTGGTAAATAAATTCATTATGTTTTGCCAAATAGAATTTCAAAATAAAATAGAATTACATCTTTTTTCGAAAAATATTTCACTTTCTTATTAAAATGAAAAAAAAAAAAAAAAAAAAACTTGTTCAAATTGGTGCTGTAAATTTTCTAAGAGGATTTCTTAAAAAAAAAATAAAGAAAATTTAAGAGTGTTTCAAGGTGGTATAACCTAGCAAAAATTTAGACAATATATGGAATATGTAACGACAATTTGACCATTTTAAAAATTAAACCTAAAAAGTTAAAAGAATGGATACTTTTTGTATGGGTTGAAAAACATATGAGATACTTTTTTAATTTTAGAAAACTCAAAGATAAAAGTTGTATTTAGACAAAATTGATGAGATACTTTTAAATTTTTTTTAATTAACGATTATATTGATATAATTTATTAATTTTTAATTACCTACAGAAGCGAGCTACAAGGGAAAAGGTTTTATAATTAATAAACAACAACCGGAAGAAAATGACTAAGGTTTGGTTCATGGATTAGAATCATGAGATTAGAATCATTTTCGATTTACGTGTATTTTTTGTGAGAGAAAACACTTATAGCGAATCATGAATTATGATTCAAATCATGGTATAAATTCTCTTACTAAACGTCTCTTAAAAATGAAACAACAACAAACTGAATAGCGGGCGAAGAAGATAAAACGATGACATAAATGAAACGACACGAGGAACTGAGTAGCACTAGACGACCATAAAAGTAATCAACACCACCTGATAAACAACGAAGGTAAGAAAACAACGACATAAAACTACTAAATGAGATCATTAATAAACAATATGACCAGTAAGCGACGATAGAGATATCAACGACAAACACGAAAGAACAACAAAGAGAAACGACACCAAAAAGTGAAACGACAACACCTGAATATGACGAAAGCAAAATTAGCTACGAAATAATAGACCACACCATGTATTGATGTACTTAATAGCGACCGAAGTAAAGAATGGCCAAGGAAATAAACAGCACTTCAATAAATGACAAGGAGAAAGCAATCACAAAACTCAAAACGACAACAATAAAAAATGACGAGCATATTGAACAAAGGAATAAAAACAAGAAAATACACAAAAGAACAAAATTTTTAGAAAACGGCAATATTCATAATAAATCAATTGCGACCCAAAAAAAAACAAAGAAATGAAAACAAATTTTAAAAAAGGGAAAAAATGAAAACATCTGAAGAAACAATAATGCCATAGTATAAGCATTCGATAACCAAAAGACAATCGTGAGCAAACTGAAACCAAAAGGAGTAAGATTTCGTTAATCAATCTCAATTATACACGTGTCAACTCGATTTGATTAAGTTTGATGGTTCGATTAAGTTTGAAGACCATCAACCAAAGAGACCATTTTAAAGAATCCAATAGCCCGAGATTATTAGAAGACAGCTCGGATCTAAGATCAATAGAGCAGATGAGTCGACTACTCTGATCCTCCTTTATCGCTCTTATACTAGATCAATCTTAAACAAACGGATCGAACGTTTAACGTCGCGTTAATTGGTCATTACCCTTAATGCATATTGACTATTGGAAATCACCGTCCACAGTGAAGACCATTGAGAATTTATATATAAGCGACGAAGAAACCATGCCATTTCATGGATGGGTGTTATAGGAAATCACCGTCCACATTTCCATTTCTACTAAAAAATGTATTATATGCATGAATATTACTTTCTTTTTAATTATGAATAATACAAATTAATACATACTATATATACATACATATGTATGAGCCTATATGTGTAGATGTATGTGTTTATAGTAATCCTCTTACTCTTCCCCTTCATGGATGGGTGTTATAGGGCCTAGGGTGCCAAAAAGTTCTGAATAAAAGTACACTAAAGAAAATTGAAAAAAAAAAAAAAAAAAAAAAAAAAAAAAAAAAAAAACAAAAAAAAAAAAGAAAAAAAAAAAAAAAAAAAAAAAAAAAAACCAAACATAACAACCCAAAATATGTTCTTGGAATAACAATAAATTTTTACCAACAGAATGAGAGGGTAACAAAATAAAAGAAAGAAAAAATTAAGAAAATTTTAAAAGTTGGCATTCCAATCTTTTTTTAAAGGGAGAAATTTCATTTAATGATTAAATTAATACATACTCTATTATGGGGTGAAGCTCTTGTTTCTCTTATGACATTGTTTAACGCCAGCGATCATTTTGTAGTACAAATTGAGCGATCGATCCCACGAAAAAGTGACAAATAATAAAACATATTAGTAGAAAATGAAAGTTTGAAGAGACAAGTGAAAGAATAAATCAAACCCTCACATTAATTCTACGAGGATTATTATTATAAGTCATCTAAAATCGACAATATCTCTCGACAATATTACAGTAAAAGAATAACTCATAGAACGATTCTGTCAAAACATTGCATGATAAAATTACATAAAAAAACGTGACTAAATTTATATAAAAGTTTAACATACCATATTTAGAAATAAATAAAAGATGAGAGGATTTAAAATTCACTCTTTACTCAGCTTTTTTCTCAATTGTGTGTCACTCACAAAAACATGTGTTACTCATCTCTCACCGAAAGAAAAACTAAGGAAATAAGAACTAAACATGATCAAACTTTGATTTCAGAAATTTCTCTCAATTCAAAAGATGAAAAATACAAGAAGGAGAGCCCTCTATTTATAGAGTTTAGGGGTGCCGAGAAAATAAGGAAATAAATTAGAAGAAAGGAAAAATAAAACAAATTACAAAAGAAATGGAAAGAAAATAAAACTACAAATCAATTTGGAGAAAGGGTAGGTAATAGACGGCTAAGGCATGAACCTGGACTTCAAGATGACTATGTGCAAGGAATCAAGGTATAACTTTGACAACCTCCAGCATCCACAAGTTTTGGGAAACTTTTAAATATCATTTGAAGCTCAAATTTGGAAGTTAATCACGGTTGGAATTCTTAGCAATGAGCTGCACACATTTGGATGCTAAAAATGGCATGATAATCCACGGATTGCAAGGTTGGAGAAGGCTAAGAGCTGACCACTTGATTGGCAATTGGATCTTCTTAAATTTGGTAAGTTAATCACACGACAAAGGAAACCGCTAGGTGGACTTTTGGACAATTCCATCTCTTTTAACTTTAATGGGCTGTATTCACCCTGAAACAGAAAATTGTCAAAAGCAACAAGTGTATATTAATCTTGCAAAAATGCCACGCAAAACCTCATAAAATTAACAAACGTTATTAATCAAACAATTTTCACACTGCATTTTTGTGCTTTTATCCGACCTTTTAGCTGCTCTCTTTCTTGGAGCTATAATCGTCAAGGTAGCTCTGATAAATATATGAAATGAAGCCCCAAATAGCCAAGAGCAATGCCATAACCTTTATCCCATCCATCTTCTCGTGAAAGAAGAACACTGCTAAAACCGGGACAATAGGCAAACCCAAAACGCTCATGACATTGGAGAAGAGTGAGGACACCTCGAGAATCAACCCAATTGCCCCAATGCCGAAGAGCTGCCATATTATGGCTGTCCATACTAGTGTCATGACATAGGACAACTTCCCAAGCTCGAACGAGTTCATCTCCTCGTCCAAACCTTTCCAGTCCCCACTAGCGAAAAGCCCTACAAGAATTGCCAAGCTTGCAACAAGTGATTGATACACTAAGATATCCATGACCACTGAAAAACTTTCCCTTTTCAAGACTCTATTGAGGAAGAATTGTGTCAAGGAGAGCACCAATCCATACCCTGCAGACGCACCAACGGTGCAAATGAAACCGATCACATACTTCCCTTTAGAATTATTGTGAGTGTCATCAGACCCCGATTGAAACACAAGGAGAGTCGAGGAGAGGGTGAGAAGCACCAAGGAATTTATGATGTAAAAAGTGAACTTTTGAGAGTTGAGAAAGAAGGAGAAAAAAGCATTGAAGGCTAATTGCGATGCGCATATGAGTGAGTAAGTAGACACAGGAAGATACATTAGCCCAACAGAGTACAAATAGCAATCTGCAGCTATAAGTATGCCAAGAACAGTATAAATTGATGCAAGGAGTAAAGTAGAAGGTGGTTTTAAACTGATGATATTAGTGCTACTTTCTGTTATAGCATTTTTATTCTTCTTTGGTGAGAACAAATAGTAGGGAAGCAGGATTGGAAAGCCTACAAGCTGAACAAGAGTCCCCATCCATTTGCTATTTCCACCTTTGTCAAAATACAATCTCCCCAACAGCATTCCTACTGACTGACCAGCAAGAAGAAAGATCGCGTAGATACCGATTCGAATCCAGCTTATAAGTTTTCTTCTTGGCTGAGGAATACGTGACTGATTGATTGCACCATTTGTGTGGCCATGAGGGTTTGCTTCATTAGCTTCCTGAGCTACTAAAAAGATTACATAATGTCAGGATTTTGATAATAGATGAAAAATGGAAGAGGGCTTCTTTACAGTACAGGTTCTTAAGAATGACTTATATTGAAAGGTGATTTGTTTGACTCTTGTTACCATCTATATATGTGCAGAAAAGAGTAAATTTGACTCACTTTTTGTTCTACAAGTGAGAAAACACTACTTTGTTCACAGTCAATCTTAGAGTTTTCTTTTCTTCTATAGGATTTGTTTATAGCCCCTATGACCAGAGAAAGAGTTGATGGAATCAGTTAGTTAAAGCTATGTTATAGCTATATGGAGTATACTATTATTGACTGATACTTTTGTAGTAATTCTTTCTTACATATGAAGTGACAAAAGTAACAGAGCGAGAGAGAGAGAGATCAGAAATCCGAACTACATGAATCAAACAGAGAAATAATTCTAACTTTCCGAGTTCATAGCTCTTCCTTTAATTACTTCCCTGTAAAGTTGATAAATGAGAAAGAAAGATGGAAACAGAGGACAACCCAGTTGAGAAATATGAACAAAACCGACTTACCAGTGACGCTGAGTTGCACTTCTTGAGGTTCTCCCATGTCCAAATGATGAGGAGAGAGAGAGAGAGAGAGAGAGAGAGATTTTAGTGTTTTTTTTTTTTTTTTTTTTTAATGATGCTAAAATCTCATTGAATCTTGCAACTTAGAGGTGTTGCCTTAAATTGCCACATTTTGTCTCCTTCTTATTTAATAGAACGGTGACCAAATTTTTGAATAAGCAAATGGGAGATTGATCATTAGAAAATGAATGGGAAATCACCACTAGAACAATCCACAGTAGTTAATGCCTTCTTACCAATAACCTTTTTTCTAGACTTTTTTTTTATTGCAAAAATATCCTTTTTTCCGCACTTCAATGCATGCACTACTACTGCTAACAAATCAGACATGTTCTATAGTATTATATTTCAGCCGTCGGCACTTGTAGTTATTATATATTATGAAGGTTTAATCCATCGGTGCACCTTAAATTTAAGGTGGTTTCTAGTTTATCTTCTAAATTGTAAAAAGTCTCATTTTAAACTTTAAATTTTGACTTAGTCTCACTTAATTTATTTTGCTAAAATTTCTGTTAAAACGTATAGAAAAATAAAGGATTAAATATAGTCAGAAAAAAAAAGTAATTCCAGTTTTAATGAAACCTCATACCACGTGGATTGAAAACTCAAAAGAGTACTCATTCTATTTTTGTTTAATATTTTTCTAAAAGACAAACGAGCACAAGCACATGGGCCAGCGACTGCGACAGTAATTAAAGAAGAAAATAAAAGTGACCACTGAGCACTACTAGTAAGGTAATAATCATGTTTCTAACATGACTAGCCAAAAAAAAAAATTTAACATTTCAATTTCAAAGATGAGAACATGTGGTCAACAATCACCAAACGACAATGTTTTATGTACTATGAAAACGAAATGTATGATAAGTTTGCTGGACCAAGGTCAATTCTAGTGGCTATTATAATATGACAATTTTTCCATCAATGTAATAAAACGTGATGGTGATCAATACCTGATTTTGGAGTGTTGCTAAAAAAATAAAGAGCTTTCTATGGTGGGTGTTGATAGTGAACCGAGCTAAATAGGCCGGTCACACCAAGATCTCTGGAAGATCATAAAGATATGACTGAGAAGAAGTATTTATACAAAATTCAAATATGAATAAGAATAGTGACATGAAATTTTGACTAATCTACACGATAAATTTGAGATAGGAGATTACAAGATCGCCTTGGAAATAAGGATTGCAATTAGTAGATATAATCACATTTGAAATATAATTCAAATTTAGATAATAATCATGTTTAGGAGATAAGATGTAACACCTAGTTAAATTAATTGAGATTAATTAATTTAATCCGATAGTTAGTGTTAATTAATCTTATAATTATCACGTAAGGATTTTTTCCTTTAAAGCGGATTGTTTTGAAATTGACACTATTATCCCTTGAAGAGTTTTAATTATTAATAATTAATTTTTCAGAACATTAATAATGAGTCATTCCATACTCTATTCAAATTGAACTTTAAAGTCTAATTATCAAATTTACCCAAAAAATCTAAGCTCATTTTTTCTTTTTTTTTTCTTTCTTATTCTCCTTTTTCTCTCATCTTTCTCCCACGTTAACTCTCACTCTCGACGCCGGCTACCTACCACCAATGAGATTCCGGTGTCATTTCACAACACCGCCCACACCATGGAAAGCTCTCGACGACCTGGACTAGTTGACATGCCGCACGATCTCCATCTCCGCCGTAAACAGCCGCAATCACCGGGTAAAGTTTCAAAAACCACCTACATTTCTCACCGTCGTAACATTGTCGTCCGACCTCCGATCGGAGTGATTCCGGTCCCTATGACTCAACTCGAAGAGACGAAGAAAGCCTAACCAGCGGTATCCCTCGATTCTCGCCGGAGCTACGAAATTCGGCCGCGCCACCCCTCGCCGAACTATGCCTTTCCGGCCGTCATGAGCGACACCATTGGGCTCGTTAGACTCAGAACGGGACGTTGACCAAAAGCCCCAACTTAATTTTGAGGTTCCACCGCCTATTGCCGGAGATTCGAGCTCGCCGTCGTTGTTGTCGTGTTATAGGGCGGTTCCAACGATCTAACCATTAGATCATCATAATTTTATTGTCTAAATGCTCAGAAGATCATGGTTAATGAAAGCCCTCAACCAATTTTGAGATTCCATAGTCAGAGAATTAAGATCAAAGTTGCCGAATTTTGTCGATGCTTTTGAGTTCGATCTGAGCAGTTAGAGGCCGAATTTGGTGAAGTTGACCGCACCATTGAACTCAGAAAGGTCAATTTAGGGGGGGTAGGACCTAAGTCCGCCATGGAAAAACTCTCGGGGAGTCTCCGCCGCCGCTGCCACTGCCGCCGGTGGCCGGATTTCAATGAGCTTCTGTTCAGCAGCCTCTCGACCTTCGTTCGTCAACCCAAGACCATATCTTGACTCGTTTCGATGTGTTGAACATAACAATGACCTCCGTTTACACCAATTCTACTCCGTTGAAAAGTCTACCAGTACCGTGCACACAGATCGAGGCAAATCGAATGAATTTTGAGAAATTTAGAGAGAGCCATGGAGCTTCAAGAATAGACAGTTAGACAACGTCAAGTTATCAGTAAACTAAATTATCCAGAAGTAAAATATTCATGTCCATATCCTTGTTAGCCTTATTTTAAAGTATTTTGGCATATGAAAATGTTTTAAAGGCAAAACATGTTTAGAAATAACATGAAATATGCTATTGAGCTCATAATGAACGGAATTAAGGTTTTAACATATATTCTTTAAAATAAAATATTTTAAGAACCGGTAAAGCCGCTGATGACCTAGATATCAGGATATGAAGATCGTATCCTTGGCGGCAGAATTTGAAACCCGTACGAGCCAGTCCGGTGGTGTTTGGTCTTGCATTGATCGTAAGTAATTTATCATTAAATTACTTGCTGATTGCCTGAAATCTGGAGTTTAAGTTTATTTACCTTTCAGTAAAAAGGTTGTTTGGTTCTGAATGATTCTTTCGGGCCTGTATTTTCATTATCTATTCAATTTTTATAAATTATATCCTATTGGGCCTTTCGCTCACCTTTTTTTTCTATTTTTAATGTTTTAAACCCTCCTTCAGAGTTAGCGGTTTAGATTTACAGTATGACAAGTGGATGCTAATGGATTAAAAGATCGAGATTCGAAGTGATACGTTTGTTTCGGATGTATAGTTTTAATTCTGATATGTATTGTATTTCTGTATATAAGTTGTATTAGTCGACATTGTCTAATAGTTGTATTATTTAAACTTTATGGATTGTTTTAAATATTGTTTATAAAAGAAAGATTACGGAGCAATATATTTTAATATTTATTTTGGTATTTGAATATTTTACTTTATTTTTATGGATTTTTCTTAATTACTCCAGTTTAATTAAGTTAAATCTTTATTTATATCCCAATAATCGCGGTATTGTCTTTGAAGTCATGACATAAGAATTCACATTAGGAATAGTAAGCTAATAATCATGCTTTTTAACATGATTAGCCAAAAAAGGAAAATTAAGATTTCATTTTCAAAGATGAGAACCTGTGGTCAACAATCACGAAACGATCATGTTTTATATACTATGAAAACGAAGGGGTTGTTCTTTTGCATTTTTGAGTTGGTATTCTTGAGTAAAGATCTTAAGTTGAGTTTGAGTTATAATTTGAGTTGAAATTGTAACTTGAGTTTGTGTTTTGTTGTGTATATTTGAGTTATGGTTTGAGATAAAAATCTTTTTGAGTTTGCATTTGAGTAAGTCAAAACTTGAATTTGTATTTATATAGTATTTTAATAAAAATTCAATGGTGATGAAAAATTATAATAGGGTATATGGGTGGGGTTGTATTCGTCTTTTCGTTGTCAACGCATAGAAAAAAAATCATCTCAATTAGGATTAAAATGAAAAAGTTATAGCATTTTTAATAATAGAAAAAATATTGTTCATTAATTTGAGTTCGAGTTTCTGAACTCGAGTTGAAGGGAAAACTTGAACTCGAGTTTTATTCCCAAACTCGAGTTCAAACTTAAAAGAACATGAATTTGAATAAAGTTGTAACTCGAGTTACCTTTTTTTGAGTTTTTAAGGCTGCCGAACACATCCGAAATGTATGATAAGTTGGCTGGACCAAGGTCAATTCCAGTGGCTATTATAATATGACAATTTTTCCATCAATGTAATAAAACATGGTGGTGATCAATAGCTGATTTTGGATTGTGGCTAAAAATATAAAGAGCTTTCTATGGTGGGTGTTGATAGTGAATCGAACTAGATAAGTCCAAGATCTCTACTAGTGCTGGAACTTTGGCCGGGCCCCCCGCGACCGCCCGAAAAAAATGAGTTTTTGCCTTAGCCCGACCCGCTCGAAAAATTCAGGCCGCCCGCCCGAGCCTGAATTTCACCTTGAACGGGCCGCGGACATGTATTAGGCCGCCCGAGCCCGGCCGGGCTGCCCGAGCCCGCTTGAGTAGCCTGAATTTTTTAAATTTTTTTTTTTAATATTAAGTTATTTTGTGTTAAAATTTATATATATAAATTACAATTTGAAGTTTGAAATGAACACACGAACTATATAAAAAAATTATTTCTTTATTAATTTTAAAATTTGTAATTCATGACTGCCTCGTTAAAAACCTTAACAAGAAAAACCCAATTGGGATAAAAACTTGGCAAGGAAAAAAGAGTGCAATCATTTTGTGACGAATTACAAATTTTACAAACTTACAAAGTTATACAATTACAAATACAATATCAAAGATAAATACATATTTACAAATTACAAATTTACAATTTAATTTGAAGCTAAAGATTCGTCAAAATTAAATGTTAATCGATTAAATTCATCATTTCATTCTTGGCTTGCCGGCGAAATTGTATCTTGTAGACGTCGATCGGCCCGATCTCAATTCTTAATGCAAACCAAGGCTTCAACAATATCCCTTTGTAATGCATTCCGGCGTTCCTCAAGTATTCTTCACGTGTTTGGTGGAGTTCGGATCCGCCGGATTGGCTAAGCTTTTGAAGACACCTTTCAGAGTGTCTTCTCAAGTGTGTGGTGCCGTGAATAGTGTCACCTTGTAATTTAGATAAACAATATTTAAACTGAGCTATATGTTTAGTGTTACCTTCATTGTCAATCTCATCAATTATGTCGAAGTGATCCCAAACTGTCGAGGTGCGCTTGCATTTCCTCGTAGAGGTTGCAACACTTGCAAACGTAGTCACACTGGCACTCACCGCTTCTCCACGCCCACCACCATTGCGACCACGATCTCCAGTACGTCCACCGGGGCTCGGATTAGTAGATTCATGCGTAACAAATTAATTAGTGGGAAATTGCCCTTCTTCCATGTTGTGTTGGGCATTAACGGGAATACCACTATAACCAAAAGGATCCATTATAAAAAAAAAATAAGAGCGATTTGAGAGAGAGAGCTTTAGGATAATGTGATAGTTTTTGAAAAAATTTTGAAAGAGATTTGAGAGATCGAGAAAGATTAAGAGAAGTTGAGAGAGATTGAGAGAAATTGAGAGGGATTGAGAGAGTTTGAGTGAGAAAAATGTGTGGAGGATGGGGAGTATTTATAGGGAAATTTTTGAGTTAAAAAATTGATTTTTTTTTTTCAAAAAAAATCAATGTGCAACGGCTAGTTAGGTTCGGCGGGTCAGGTTTGGGCGGGTTTCGGGCGTATTCGGGCAGCAACGGGCAAAAAAGTAGCCGTTGGATGGGTTTTCGGGTAACTCGGGCTTTCGGACAAAATTCGGGTTTTCAGGCTTATTTTCGGGTCAGACACAACGGTCGGATTTTTGAACGTTTTTTCGGGCAGTTCAGGCTTCGAGCAGGTCGGGCAGTCGGGCATGGCCGGAAAAATTCAAAAAAAACTCCGGCGGACGGCGGTCGACAACACCTACACGGCGGCGGGCTCCGGCGTGGTCTCAAAATTCAGGCTGCCCGAGCCCAAATTTCCACCTTGGACGGGCCGGCATATGGGCCTGCCCGCCCGAGCCTGAAAAAATTCGGGCTTCGGGCAGCCCGCCGGCCCGAAGTTCCATCACTAATCTCTACGAGATCATAAGGATATGACCGAGAAGAAGTATTTATTTAAAATTCAAATATGGATAAGAATAGTGACATTAAATTTTGGCTAATTTACACGATAAATTCGAGATAAGAGGTTACAAGATCGCCCAAGAGATAAGAATTACAATTAGTAGATATAATCACATTAGGAATAAAATTCAAATTTAGATATGTTAGTATTAACCGACTCAGGCGTTTGTCTGTCTCATTCACCGAGAAAATCAGTTCAGTAATCGCCTCAGATAATTACCTTATAAGGCGAGTTTTCACTGTAAATAGTAGAGATGTGGTGCATGTTTTGGTGCCTTGTGTTTTAGCAAGTCCTATTATTAGGATATAAAAGATAGAAAATTCCTTAACTAATACTTTTGTGATTGGGGTAAGTTTGAGTCATTATTCTTGTGTTGACATGATTTCATATTAATCATAGAATTGGGATCTATCGCCATGCCTACGCACCGAATTGCATTGGGTAAGCATTACAAGTGGCTCAAGATAGAGTGCAACCCACTTGTCCTGATCTTTGATCGCCACTGACCACCAGCCCAAAGCGCTGTGCCCCGCACAGGCGAGCGAGCCTCAACCTCGCCGTGCATTTCCTACCGCCCTGATCAGTCCAAGCACTGTTTAGGCCAATGCACGACCATTTTTTGCGACACTTCTTGTTACTTGGGTGGTGACTTTCTTACCTTTTTGAAAATCTTTGAATAATTTTATTCGGTGGTACTTCAGTAATTTGTGTTGGATCCATTTATAAAAATGGTGGTTTTATTCCCATCTTATTTTTTACTCTCCACACTCTGTGCTAACTAAATACCTCCTTAATTTTTAGATGATTAAATTTACTTTTTAAACACCCCAATTATTCCCAAATTACCCTTAACTAATTTTATACTATTATTATTTCTTGATCATTTTACTTTTATTTTAATATTATCGTTTATCTCTCTCTACAAGAAGCGGTTTTTTTTTTTTTTTTTTTTTTTTTTTTTTTTAAGTTCAATGAGGGATTCATTGCAGCTCTATTAGAATCAATCAAATCAAATTAGGAGATGCGCCACTCAGACCTTCTTCCAACCAAATTGATTGCCTACATCATTGAACCCCTAAGCTGCTAACTGATAAGGAATTTTATATTTATAAATTCTAAAAAAATATTAATGTGACAACAGAAAAGAAAAAAGAAAAAGAGTGACATAATTTGTCTTAAGAAAAGAAAATGATTAGAAAAAAAGATATAAAGGTGATATGAAAAAAAATTAAAAAAACCCATTGTCACAACAAGCAACAAAGAAAATTTATCATATCTCAATATAATTTTGTAGAATAATCATTAAAAGGTGGAAATTAGAATTTTGTTATAAATATCAATATAGCAATAGTTTATAATTTGGGGATACTGTGGGAAGAATATAAAAGTTCTCTATCATTAATTTCTTTTATTTTAATAAAATTTAGTTACATAATTTCGTATACTAAAATGTGGATTCCTCTATTCTCTTTGGGTTTGATGGCCTCGATTTGCTTGGTTTCAACTTGGGCTTTAAGCCTGTCCTCTTCCTTCAAATGATAGACTCCAGCTGGATGGGACCTACAGTGCTTTCAGTAGCACTCGGCCTGCTCCATGTGTAGGCTTTCTCGACTAACTCATTCAGGTACTCAATTGCTTCGTCTGATGCATGAAGGTGGTCGTGCGCGTCAGGCTCATGCAATCATTCAACTTCCTCTGTTGAACTTCCTCGTGCTTGGTCATTGTGAACAAGTTTTGAAGTGCTATTTTGAACTATGAGTGCAAAGACAGATGAGTCGGACAAGATCACTAGGGGTTTCTAGCTGGATATCGAGCGAATCTTCCTAGTTCGTCTCTATACTAATGCATAAACCTATGCGTATTTTCTTTTTTTTTTTGACAAAATTAGCTCCGTAATTAACTATGTGGCTATCATGAATATTTGTCACTAAATGGTGCTCCTAGAAAAGATTGGTGGGGCAAGTCCTCCTTAAAAACCATACTCCTTAGACAGAACAACATTTTCAGAAAAGACTAGTGGCATTAGGCTTCCTTGATCCAAACTCTTAAACAGAACTCTCCAAGAGCATACTTTTCCACATAACTACACAATTATTCTCAAAATTAATTTTGGAAGAATTTAAATTTTATTGAATGTGTTATGAAATGGAATCTAAAATTAATGAAACTATTCTTAGAGTCAAAAGTACCAAATTATGAAACCTAAATTAGGTATTCTAAATTAGTCAAACTAATCAAACCTGATCATAATTCTAAGAATTAATTAAAAGTATACAAGTAAAATAAAATAAGTAATTAAAGAAAATCAACGCTTAAGGAGACAAATTAATGATAAAAAAAGAAAATACCAAAAAGGAAATATAATAAAATCTTAATCTAAAAAAAACAAGAGTCAAATCAAGTAATTCCAAAAACTAAAAAGGGAAAGATCTAGAATTATACTATAAAAATAAGATTAGAAAATAAACCAAAAAAAAAAAAAACAACGAAGATATTTTTTTTAATAAAAGATATGGAAACCGACAACTATCAAAGAGAGAGAAATGTATGTTAAGGAAACTAAACAAACTAATAGACAAAAGTATTAAAAAAATGAAAACGGAAACGGACAACAGCTTAACTAATAAAACAAAGTTTTTTTTTTTTTTCCTCCTTATATAAACCAAATGAAGAGAATGAAAGAAACAAAAGCCAATTGCACTCCAAATTTAATAAGCTAAACTCTAAAGGAGAACTTTTGAATACACACTCACGACACAAACACAGAAATCAAGATAAAGGAAAGAAAAGGAAACAGAGGACAAAACGGAAGAAATATGATTAAATGAAAGATAAAATATGCTTACCTCTTCGGCTCAAAACCTACGGAAGAAATATAATTAAAGATCAACCAAGGGAAACGACACCAAAGATTAAAACGACAACACGTAATCAAATGACAAGAAAGCGAAACCAACGGTAAATTATGGACCGCACTAAGCACTAAATGGCAACATGGTGAAGGATGAAGAAGCAAATAAATAGCACTTGAATAATGGCAAATGAGAAAACAATTACAAACACAAGATTAAAAAAATATAAGAAATGACAAGCATATTGAATAAAGGAATAAAAACAAGAAAGGACAAAAATTTGAAAGAAGCGACAGCAGGCCAAATGAACCATGGTTTCAAGACCGGACGTTTAGGAGGTGTTTTTTTTACACCGACGTTGGGTGACTGGATCCTTTCAGAGATTTGATCTTAGCAATGGGGGGCTTCCTTTGGCAAGGGTGATACCGTCTTCGAAAGTTGGCGATGGTGAATCATTCGTTACTATTTAATGGTCTCTTTTCGGAGGCTTTGCTGCTTGACTCTCAAAGTCTTCTTCCTTCCCCCGTGGTCTTCTCGCCGACTGCGTCGTTGTTGGAGGCTTGCGGCAACAATGCTTTGGATTTTCTTTTTGCTTTGCTTTGTGCTTTGGAATGTAATAAAGGTATGGCGATGTTGTTCTCACCACGTTTTATTTGTTTTTTATTGTAATAACGGAGGTGGTTTTCCCACCTCCGGTGTTGGCTATGTCTCCCGCTCGGTTGAGTGTTTCTCCGACGGTGTGGATTATTTGGTCAAGTTAGAATATTATTTGTGTCGTGATACTGATGTCCCCTCTGAGTCGGGGTTGGTGTTTTGTCCCTCCAGTACTCGGAAGCTTATTTTGATGGGAAGAGTTTTTTTAAATAGAGCCTTAGATGTGCTTGATCTTAGTGTGCCAAAGTTATCTCTCGTTCTCGAGCCTCATGTGTACGTCCATCTCTCTATCTAGTCATTAGCCTTGTATTATGCTTTTTGTTTATCTATTTTTGTTTGAATATAAGTATTTTTTTTTTAAGAAAAAACACTGCTTCAAGACCAAAAATATGAAATGAATACAAATTGAATAAAAAAGAAAAAAATAATAAAGGAAAACCATCTGCAGAAATAATAATTGCCAGGGTATACGTAGGGGTAGCAATTCGTGTTGCCGTATCGTGTTCGTGTCGTGTTGACCCCCTCAGTTGACACGGTAAGACTTGACACAAACACGACCCAATTATTATTCATGTCAAAATACAAAACTCAAACACGATCTATATATTGGCATGTTGACACAACATGACATGACTAACTCATTTATTAAACATGTCATAATAGTGTCGTGTCCACCTGTTTTTAATAACCCGCTTATAAAATGAGTGACAATAAAGTCGTGTCAACCTATTTCTCAACTTGTTTTTTTTTTAAATATATATATATATATATATGCAAACATAGGTAGCAAACAGGTTGTAATTGTGTTGCGTATTCGTGTTACTTAAATATGACACGTTTAATAAATGAGTTACGGCAGGTCAACCTGAAAACGATACACAATTTAATCGTGTTTCATGGGTTCGACTTGATTTTGACCCAAACCTATTTATGATAATTTCGTGTAGATTTCGAGTCGTATCGTCGCATCGCTACCTGAATTGTCAACTCTAAGCATACGATAACCAAATGAGAACGATGACAAAATGATACGGCAACAAAATTTAAAACAAGAACAATAGAGAAGCGATGAGAAAA
Source organism: Morus notabilis (assembly GCF_000414095.1). Classification (NCBI taxonomy): domain Eukaryota; kingdom Viridiplantae; phylum Streptophyta; class Magnoliopsida; order Rosales; family Moraceae; genus Morus; species Morus notabilis. Next base: position 42,766 of record NW_010362731.1, read on the forward strand.
AGAACAATTATATTATTAAAAAAAGAGCAAAATGTAAAAGAAGAAAGGAATGGAACAAAAGAGTTGGAAGAAAAATACCATCAAATACTATTTCTACTATATATAAAAGAGTAGAAACATATGCTTACTGTGTGTTTGGGTAGTCCAAAACGCACCGTTTGAATTATCAAAAGTGTTTTTTTTTTTTTTTTATTTCTTTTTTTCTTTTTTTTTTTTTTTTCTTACTTCTTTCCTTTCTTTCTTTTCTTCTCTTTTACTAATTTTTTTAACCTTTTTTCTTTTTTTGCTTGCATTACTTTTTTTTTTCTTTTTTTTTCTCCATCTGCTATAGTTTGTTAGCCTAAACACTTAAATATTTATTTCTTTTTAACTTCATCATTTTTTACTTTCTACTTTTTTTTCCTTTTTCACTTCTTTATTTTTTCTTCTATTTCCTTTTGGCTTCATTATTTATTTAGTATAGTCTCTTACCTCCAATACTCTCTTATCGTTTTTATTCCTCTTTCATTTCTCTACATTTGAACTTTATCACTCTCTTATATATTTCTAAAACATCCATTCTCAACAATCCTCACTGAATTAATCTCTTTACTTATGATCATGACTTCAATCATAATTAGTTGTGTATCGAATTATTTTATCGTTTCACTATTTATTACTTCCATGAGTATTAAGTTTTTTGTGTTTGTGGGTATGTGTCTCTATGCTTTTAAATTTCTTTGAACCGAAAAACTAAATCAAAAATTTTATTTGGTTAATGAAATATACAGTTTTAACTGCGTAGTTAATAACTATCTATTTTCAGAATGAAACTAACAGAATAATGATATATAATAGTTTTAAAATGATAAAGTAATAAAAAAACAAGTTTTGAAAAAAGAAAAGAATATGAAACGAAAAGTTAAAATTTGTAACCAGGCTAATTTTTTTTTCCTTTTTATAGATCTATTTGATTTTTTAATATTTAATCCCTTACAAACTATAACCCACTATACTTTATTTCTGCTACATTGATTTAAAAATAATGAACTTATTATTAAAGACTATGTGTAAATAACCTTTTTTTTGTTAAATTTTTAAGTAAATTTTTTCTTATATTCATTATACATGTTATTAAAACATCAATTACAATTTAATACGTGCAAATAACCCGTAAGGCATACTATTCACCCTTCATCGTTTAATATGCACCGTTTAATATTTTTCCCCTCATTTTTTTCTTACTTTCATTTTTCGCTCATTTTTTAAATCTTTTTCATTTCTTTCTAATTCCATTCTTTACCTTTATTTTATTTCTATCTATTTTAACTTTCTTCTTTCATTCTTTTTTAACTTCATTTATCTACGAATATCTCGTACGATCGAGTTTTACCTTTCTTTCTTTCTGCTTTTTTTTTTTTTTTTTGGCACCACTTGTCTATGAGAGTCACTTGTACTAATATTCTCTTAATTTTTCTTTTTTTGTTCATCTTTTACTTTCCTTCTCTCTTAGATTTCCTAAACCTCAAATCTAAACTTTCTCAACAGAATAATCTCCTTGCTTTTTTTTATTATCTTATAATTTAGAATGTTTCATCAATTTAATCATATAAGATTTTCACTTAGACTATTATTTTTGTATACACTTTTTAAATTTCTTAGTAAGTTTTTTTTATATTTTCGCTATTAAAATTTTAATTACAACTTAATATGTGCATTAAGCTAAATTAGTATTGAAAAAGAGAATACAATACACAATAAACGACAACAAAGTTGAAGGGACATAAAGTGAAGGCCAATGAAAGTTACACAAACCATATCATTTCATTGACTTAAGACCGCAATGTTCTAAGAATATAACTATCCTTATTGGGAAAAAGAGAAATCCAATTGCACTGGGGAAGTTTATAGATTCAAATGTTGATCTCTCTTTCTCTATGGAGCGAAGCTGTAGATTCTCTCATCACATTTTGGCTCTCTTTCTTGGAACTATAATCATCAAGGTAGTTCTGATAAATATATGAAATGAAGCCCCAAATAGCCAAGAACATTGCCATAACCTTTATCCCGCTCATCTTCTCATGGAAGAAAAACACTGCAAAGATCGGGACAATAGGCAAACCCAAAGCGCTCATGACGTTGGAGAAGAGTGAAGACACCTCAAGAATCAAGCCCACAGCTCCAATGCCATAAAGCTGCCATGTCACGGCTGTCCATGCTAGTGTCATGACATACGACACCTTCCCAAGCCCGAACAAGTTCATCTCCTCATCCAAACCCTTCCACTCCCCGCTTGCGAAAAGCCCTACAAGAATTGCCAAGCTAGCAACAAGTGATTCGCCCACTATGACATCCGTGATCACTGAAAAACACTCCCTCTTCAGGACTCTATTAAAGAATAATTGTGTCAACGAGAGCACCAATCCAAACGCTGCTGATGCACCGACGGTGCAAATGAAACCGATCACATACTTTGCTCTCGAGATATTGGGAGTATCCTCGGCTCTCGATTGATATACGAGGACCAGGGAATTTATGATGTAAAAAGTGAACTTTTGAGAGTTGAGAAAGAAGGAGAAGAAAGCATTGAAGGCTAATTGAGATGCACATATAAGTGAGTAAGTGGACACAGGAAGGTACATTATCCCCATAGAGTACAAATAGCATTCTGCAGCTATAATTAGGCCAAGAACAGTATAAATTGATGCAAGGATTAAAGTAGAAGGTGGTTTTGTACTCATCATATTAGTGCTACCTTCAGAAATTATATTAGCGTTACTTTCTGATATAGCATTTTTATTCTTTTTTGCTGAGAACAAATAGTAGGGAAGCAGGACTGGAAAGCCCACAAGCTGAACGAGTGTTCCCATCCATTTGCTATTTCCGCCTTTTTCATAATACAATCTCCCCAACAGCGTTGCTACTGACTGACCGGCAAGAACAAACACCGCGTAGATACCGATTCGAATCCACCTGATAAGTTTTCTTCTTGGCTGAGGAATACTTGACTGGTTGGTTGAACCATTTGTATGGCCATGACGGTTTTCTTCATTAGCTTCCCGAGCTGGTGAAAAGATTTAAATCTTAGGACTTTTGGTAAAACATGGGAAAAAAAAAAAAAAAAGAGTTTGCTTCTATATAGTACAGATTCTTAAAAATGACTTCTTAGAAAGGTTATTAATTTGACTTTTGGTACCATCTATACGTGTAGAAAACAGTAATTTTGTAACAATTTTTGTTCTACCATAGAGAAAAGATTACTTTCAGATTTTGTTTTCTTCTCATAGAATTGGTTCATAAGAGGACTTGGAGAAATCAGTGAAGTGATGCTATATTGTAACTATCATGAGTATACTATTATTGACTGATACTTTTTAATGATATTTATTACAAATGAGCTGGAAAAAGTAACATGGAGAGACTTAAAATTAGACAAAAATAAATTCTAACTTCCCCAGTTCATATTCCTTTCACATTAATTACTTGCCTTTGAAGTTGGTAAGTGAATAAAAGAAGATGGAAAACAGAGGTCAAAACCCAATTGACAAAATGAACAAACCGACTTACCAGTAACGCTGAGTTGCAGTTCTTGAAGTTGAGCTTCACCCATGTCAAGTGATGAAGAGTGAGAATAAGATAAGACGCCGCTCATATTCATTTTCTATGGCTTAAAACACCTCTATTAGTATAATATGGGCCTATTAAGATACTGTTCATTTCACCAATTCGAGTTTAGAATTTTATTTTTACTAAAGTAAAAAACTCTCAGAAACAGTTACATCTAACCTTTTTGTTACTGTAAAAAGTTTTCACCTAAAATCACATCTCAACTCAAATTAAAAATTTGAATCAGCGAACTAAACGGGTCCTAAATCTCATTACTTTTCTTAATAAAAGAAAAAAATCTTCGTTACAGTTAAAAAAAAGAAAGAAAAAAAATTGTTGTTTTAACCGTCAAATTGATGTCAAATTTTATTAATTTAATTAGAGTGTGTTTATTTACACAATTCAAATCATGACTTAAATTGTGTATGTAAAAAAATATTAATAAAAATATTAAATTTAAATTTACGTAAAAAAATACCATAATAATATTACTTAAGTCATAAAATGAACATAGCGTTATCAAACACTTTTAAATTTTGTCTACCACTAAAATTTATTTTCATTCTTTATTGCAAAATCTTTAAAAAAGAAAAATCTCACTGATGGAGGAACAGAAAATCTGATGGGACTAATAGAAATGATTCCCCTGTTTTTAAGAAAGTATAGGACTTGAATCTTCAGTTAAAAATCAGTTGTCTCAAACCATGTCCTACCAATACTTTTGGGACATGTCATCGAGAAATTTAAGAGACGTTTAATAAAAAGATTCATATTATAATTTAAATTATAATTTATAATTTATTATATTATTTTTTTTATAAAAAATATACATAAATTAAAAATAATTTTAATCTCATAATTTTAATTTATAAATTAAATCTTTCCTAAAGAGTTGCGCTTATGGCTGACGTTTGGAGAAATTAAAAGTGATTTTTTTTTTTTTTTTGGAGATCGTTGGAGTTTCAGGCTCAAGGAAGATGAGATGTGGTCTATTAGTCTAGGTTGCAGAAGGTCCAGGTTCAATGAATCTACTTGTCATTACCACACAGATGATGGTCGTTTTTCTCCTTTGTATGACTTGCGGTGAAATAATTAGTTTCAAATTAAAAAAAAAAAGTTCAATCAGATTAACAAAAGACATTCTGGATAAGAAAAGAGAAAACAAAGAAAGGATGAGAAAATTATCAAAAAAAGAAAGGAAGAGAAAAGAAACAATAAAAATGGAAAGAGAAAACAAAAAAAATAAAGCAGAGGAAGGTTGGAGTTAGCGTTGGGGTAGACGGAAATGTGAAGCGCAAGTCTTTAAAGTTTTCGGATGACGTGTATTAAAATTACTGGTTGGACGTAGTTTGGGACAGCCAATTTTGGACAGAAGATCAAGTCCACAAGTACGCAACTTCTTTTTTTTTTGTTTTTTTTTTAGGTCTTTGTCGTAATGCCGTAATGCCAAAATTACGGAGATATTTACGTTTCCTACCACAAAAAATACTTGACATGATATGCCAGAGGAAAAATCACAAAATTTTTTGCCACCTGGTAGGTCAAATGTTAGATTAAGAGACGTTTAATTTATAAATTTAAAATTATTATTCTTATTTTATGTGTATTTTTTATGAGAAAAAAATATTATAAAAAATTATAAATTATGATTTAAAATTATAAATAAATAAAAAAAACAAATGTCTCTTACAAAACTGAATGCCCTCAAACTAAACTTAAGGCGTGTTCACCACTAAAACAAGCAATATTAGTCAATGGCTTCTTAAAATAGTAGACTATGGATAAAAAAATAATATGAAAAATTATAAAAAGTAATTTAGCAGATTCCTCACTAGCATTCACCACGTTCTCCTTCAGTGAACTGTGCTCACAACCAGAAAAATTCTCTTCGGAGTCGACTAAATTCATCTCAAATACTTTTTTGACTATATATGTCAATAAATAATATTTAATATCTTATTCTAAAATGTTTTTAGGAAACATTTTATCTACAATTTTTCTAAATAAATTTCTTCATGTGTACTACTAAATAATTTTTTAATTAATTCGCCCCATTAAGAATTTTTCTCCCTTTTAATGTTGCTCTATTGATATTTTTCTACTGGATTTAATCATTAAGAAAATAATAAAAAAAACATAAACTATAAATTTTTTTAAAAAAAAGGACTTCCATATCAAAAAAAAAAATTTGAGTACGCACGCATGGAGCGCGTGTTTACAACTAGTTTTATTAAAATATGTTGTAATCGTAATTTTCAGATTCGTATTTTCAACATTCATTATTATATTGATAAATTGATTCATTTCTCCTCATTAAAGAAGATTAAACTAGAATAATACATGTTTTTTTTTTAAAAAGGCAATAGCATAACTTCATTCAAAATTCATTAAAGGGCTAAGATATAAGACAAAACTAGAGTCAAGAACCGGGAATTACTCACATGATTAAACAATACAAACGCACCTATTGCCCAATAACAGAGAAAACTCCTCCAACTAGTGGCACTATAACAATGTTCGACCACTTTAAAACGACTCTAGATGAACCACATCTCACTCCAGCAGATAGGGACACCATCTTTATTACAACACAAATAAAACATAAAACATAAAAACAAGAAAAACTCTATAAAGATCTCAAGAAATCAAGCCCCTCAAAGTCGGAGGTATGTGAAACACAGTAGGAGTGGCACCAGAGAAAAACTCCTAAAACAGCGACAAAAACACTGGAGACATGGCAATGCGTAGAACCCACGTGCCGTCGCCAATGAGCGGCGACTGCCACACGCTCTGGACCACCTTCCTTGTCTCCCTTCCAAGATCTAATTCCCGGAGTTTCAATGGAATCTCACGGCGAACGCGTCCTACATCTAAGGTAGAAGATCAGAAATTACTTCCCTTTGAACAACTCTATTTTGGTGACTATACATATTTTTGTTTGTACGAACCAGACGCCGGTGACCTCTGCAATCTTTTCGATAAACTTTAGAGGCCGGCAGCTCGACGAATAGCCAAACCACCGATCCCAAAAAACTCCTCCTCTAAGCTTGTTACAAAGTGCCTCTCTCTAGCTTTCTCTCTATAGAACTCTCTAGGGTTTTTTTAATAACATTTTTTTTTTCATTCAAAAGAACATATCACAGAAAAACAAAACAAAATTAAAAAGAAAAAAAAAAGTTACAAACGACAAAATGTGCATAAGATCAAATCTGAAAGAGAAATGGATGGGGGTAGCTCATGGGGGTTGGACTTGTAAGGCAGGGCGGCACTCAGGCACGGCAGCGGAGGCTGGAAGCACGGCGGGGTGACGCAAGGCGAAACCCAACAACTGGTGAATTAGAGAGTGATGGGAGAAGACAATAAAGTCAGCGAGGAGATAACGTGAATATTTTTGGGTATTTGAATAAATGTTTAAGGATATTTTTGGTATTATGAAAAATTCATTAAACCCCAAAATCCGATTTAACCGTGAATCCAAAAGTAGAAGCTTCCGTTGTTTCTGCTTTTAGTTGTAGCTTTAGAGAAAATTGTTATAGAATTGTTCGTTTTCCCACTTTGACCAAACACACATTTGACTTAAAATTGTTCCGGAATGGATTTTGGTTGCCATCTATTTGTTGTTTTCGCCTTTGTCATAATACAATCTTGCAAATGTCGCTACTGAGTCGTTGCAGAGGACAAATACTGTGTAGATAGGCACCCTTTTCGGTCTCTGGATTGGCAATGATTGGTCGGAAACATTTACTTCGCAGCTTCTCAACTGGTAAGAAAGAAGATAGAAATATACAACCATCAACACTAGTTGGTAAAGAAAAAAAAAAAAAGAAATGGCTTTTTCAGTGCAGATTGTAGGCCTTAGTTCTGCATGGTGCATAAAAACTCATGTTTTGTAAAAGAATGCTATTAGATGTCTGTTTGGTTCATAAATTTCACGTGATATCAGAGTCATATTTATTAGAGAGATTATAATACGTCTTTCAATTTAGATCATACATTTTTTAAACTGTTTATAACACATTTGAAGACAATTTTGGACAGCAAAACTGCTGCAGCGTGTACGGAATGCGCTGCAGCATGTACGGAATACGCTGCAACAGGTTAGACAGCACCAAACAGGTGCAATCTGTGCACATCATGCACATCATTATTGAGCTACTAGAAGAAAAATCTCATTGAATCATTTGTCATGCACATCATGAAGTATGCATATTGTCCTTAATTTTTTAAATATTTTTATTTAAGAGTAGATTGGTAGTAAACCGAGTTATGCACATTTTAAAGAAGCTAATTTATAGTGAAATTCTCCTCTCTCTCGAGAAAGTTTTGAGTTGTCAAAGCCTATAATATTTAAGGCTAACTACTCTAATTTCGTGTGTTATTTATTTTTATTCTTCTGTTTTCATCTTGTTAATTACTGTAAACATGTGAGTTGATACGTGGTGAGATGATTGTGAGAGTTTATTTGTTGACGATGGAATCTGATCGTCAATTAAATTTAGTTAAATTTGTGTACTTTTTTATTGTAAGACAACTTAAAATTGTGTCTACCACTAAAATTTATTTTTATACTGTATGATAAAACCTTTTAGAGACCTCCAATAGATTGACATACTGGTAGGGTCAATTTTTTTATCATTAAATCTAATTAAAATTATATTAAATTAAAAAATTTTACATAACAGATAATTTCTTATACATATTTAACAGTTGAAAAAAGAAACTATCAATAATTTATTTTTTTTAATCTTATCAAAACAAAATCTCTTTCTTTTTATCAAAAAAAAAATCTCACTGACTGGAGTATAGAGATTTGATGGGTGGGGCCAATGTAAATGATTAACTCGTTTGAAAATAGGATTAAGTACTATGAAATGGTTTCTTACTTTTTGGATTTTAATGCATAAATTAACTACTACCATTACGAATTATAAATATGTGTGTGTGTGGATGTATAATAATACCTACTACCACTGACAAAGCATTTAAGCCCCATATATATATATAT
>NW_010362731.1:52229-65222 GCF_000414095.1 Morus notabilis
TACACAATTTGTTTTTTTTTTTTTTTTTTTTTTTTTTTGAAATATGTTGATGAATCAAATTAAGAAAAAAGAAGAACCCCTCAAATAAAGTAAATATTTTGCATGCCTACTTTCGTCTTAGTTCCAAACGTTTGTACGCCATGGGAACTTCTTTTTTATTCCATGTCACTATCTTGGTCTAATTGGTTCCCCCGTTTCCCCCTCTTATTCTTACTTCTGAGCAATTACAAGCAGTGAAAATGGTGAATTTTGGAGCCCTACGAGTGTATTTTGAGGAAAGGGTAATTATTGACCACTAGTTATTATATTTTCTTATAGAATATGACAACTAAGCAATTCTGTTAAAAAGATAGACGGAGTTAAGACATAGGAGTGAAAATGGATACGTTCTATAGATCAGGAGACACAACATATAATTTTAAAGTTTGGGAGCATAATAACATAAGTGACATAATTTAAGGGAATTTGTAAAATTTATCATTAAATTAAATTTTGCATTGAATTGAAGATGCTTTTCGAATTAATCACACAAGAAATGTTATTGTAATTCTTATTTTATAACTTGTGATAGTCAGGTCAATTAATTTTTCTGGAGAAAAAAATAATGAAAAAAAATTAAAAACGAAAGAAAATTAGATAACAGTAATATAAATGTGTATATATATATATATGGTCAATTAATTTTTCTGGAGAAAAAAATAATGAAAAAAAATTAAAAACGAAAGAAAATTAGATAACAGTAATATAAATGTGTATATATATATATATACACACACATACATATACTAAACATTGGAAAACTACTATTATATTACATTAATAGGAAATAAGCATACGAGTATAAAGCCTCGTTCATTTCAGTTGTTTGAGTTGAGAACTTGAGTTAAAAAGTGAATTTACTTATCTGAGAGCAAATACTGTAGTAGAAAAAGTTAAATTTAAATTTTTGTGAGAAAAAACACTGTAATAAAAATTTGAGTTGTGATTCGAACTAGTGAAACGAGCAAAGCCTAAATTAGTTACAATTCTTATGATATTAAATGGATACGTCATATTTTATGCTATTTTTTAAAAGCTTAATCTAAATTAGTTATTTTAGTATATGAAATTTTAATAATATATGTAAATATATTACTAATGACCCTTGAGGACATGTAATTATCTTATTTTGGCCCTTAATATTCACTAATTTTAGAGATTTAACTACCCTTTTTTTTCCCCAAAAAATCCAACTTCGATCTTATGATTATCAACTGTCGATTAGCACAAATATGACACATAAGGGCTTTAAGAAGAATAAAATGGTAAAACAGAAGAAGCATATTTGAAAAAATATATGTATTTTTAAAATAAAAAAGAACCAGATCTAGACTGGGTGGCTCAAACAAGTTTTTATGTCACACATGGCTTTCAAATTCAGAGAACTTTCTTTCAAATATTCTTTTTGCAATTTTTCTTAAAACACTCACATGTTATCCTCGTATTATATTTCATCACAAAATAGAGTTCACTAATGAAATGTTACAACTATTTATTTTAAAAAGTCAGGATAGCTAAACACTAAAAGTGAATATCATAGTCAAAATGATACAAATGCATATAGTCATGGTTTATTAGTGATTACAACCTACATATTTTTTTGCCTTTAACGTATTGAATGGTAGAAATGACTTCTTTTTTTTTTTTTTTAATCTCAAAGAAGGTTCTAAAGAGTAAAGATAATTGAAGGACATATTACTATGAATTACGTGGTACCTATTTGATATTATCAAAATAGTAAATTACCAAATTATTAGTTATATAAAACAAAAGAAAGTCTCAAAGTTTAACTACAGAATTTTCTGCCTCTAAGGAAGCTGTTTCTCGAGTATCGTTAATTCTTTTGTTCTCCTTCTTGGAATTTCTGCTATCAATATAGTGCTGATAAACATATGACATGAGTCCCCAGGTAGCCAAAACCATGGCAATCACTTTAATTCCATCTATTTTGTCATGGAAGAAGATCACAGCCAAAACAGGAACAACAGGCAAACTCAAAACACTGATGACATTGGAGAAGAGTGAGGACACCTCAAGAATGAGCCCCACAGCTCCAATATTGCAAAGTTGCCATGAAATAGCTGTCCATGTTAAGGTCATGACATATGAAAACTTCCCTAGTCGAAAACCCGTCATTTCTTTCCTCAAAACCTTCCAATCTCCACTTGTGAATAGCCCCACAAGAGCACAAAATGTCGCCACCATTGACTGATACAAGGTCATGTCCATGATTGCTGAAAAAGCTTCCTTCTTCACAATTTTCTCCATTGCAAACTGTGTCAAGGAGAGCACCAAGCCATACCCGGCCGAGGCACAAATGGTGCAAATGAACCCGACTACGTATTTCCTTCCGGGTACTTGTTCAGATGGGTCTGCAAAATCTGCTTGGAAAAGTAGAAGTATAGAGGATATTGTGAGAAGCGCTAGGGAATTGACAATGTAAGGAGTGAATTTCTGTGAGTTGAGAAAGAATGAGAACAAGGCACTGAATGACAACTGGGATGCACAAATGAGGGAGTAAGTGGAAACAGGAAGGTGGTACAGCCCAATGGAGTGAAAAAGGCATACTGCTCCATTTAGGAGGCCAAGAGAGATGTAAACTGATAAGATGGTTAAGGCGGATCTTGTCGGTTTCGAGCGGATAATGCTGTTTGTGAAAGGTCTCTTCGGTGTTGGGGCAGTGCAATAGTAGGGAAGGAGCATTGGGAAGCCTGCAATTTGTACTAGTGTTGCCATCCACTTGCTGTTTCCGCCTTTGTCGTAGTACAATCTTCCTAGTAGGGTCGCTACTGACTCGCCGCAGTAGACAAAGATTGCGTAGATAGACACCCGGAGCCACCACTTATGGTCCCTGGCTTGGCCATGGATTGGTGATTGGTTGGAGACATTTGTATCTGCAGGTGTTTTAGCTGCATTAGCTTCCTGAACTGAAAATAACATCGATATATATCAGCACTAGTTGGTTAAAAAGGAAAGAAGCTTCTTCAGTGCTGGCAGATTGTAGGACTTTGTCCTGCAGAGAAAATAAAACTCACATCCTGCAGAACAATGCTATTAGACCTCAGTGGCGTACCATTATTAGACTTTTATCATTTTTCCATTGAAAATCTTAAGCACTATAAGATTTGTGTCATTACTTTTTTCTCTTTAGATGTTAACTCAAAAGGGGAACATAATTCTAAAATAATGGCATAAAACTAAAGAGATGAATAAAGGAGGGCACATTCCCTGTTTTCCTTTCCTTTCGTTTAGAGAAAATTATAGAATTTACCCTTAAGAGTGCATGAGTTAGATTTTTACCCCTTATTCTTGATTAATACCCTTTTGCAAGTATTATTCTGTAATGTCCTGAGATCTTTCAGCCCAAATGCTGCATTTTCCACTTGTGAAGAATTAAGAACAGTGCCTAGGCATTCTAATGTTAATTCTTAAACTGGCCCTTGTATAATTACATTGGTGGTCTTTCTTGTTGTGGTGGTATTTTACCAGATACCCCAGCTATAGTCAAAATCACAAACCGGTGTTATAGTGTACACAAAACAAAGTAAATTCTCTTCTCTTGGTTGAAACTCAGGGTACCTATGGTAACCCTGAAGACTACCTTACTTCTTACCTAGTATATGTAAATGAATTAAAATTCTTTCCTTGGGATATGTATTAACCATGAAAACTATATAGCTAATATGTGAAGGCACAAAAGAAGAAGAAAATGCAGGAGATGAAAGTTGATCTTGCATGAACATACTTACCCATGATATCGAGTTTTAATGGCGGAGCTTCTCCCATGTCAAAGTTGAAGGAATTCCAAAAGATGATCAGGAGAAAGAGGAGACTCAATTTTATTAGGACTTGTTTTTCATTTATTTGCATGCAACTCGCATGAACATGTTGTGCATCACCTAACACGCAATGAAAAGAAAGCTACTTGTATGAGATTGCAATCTTTTAGCCAACGGTATTTGTGCAGTCTTATTATGATATCGACAATCCCTATACATCAAATTTTGTATTAACAGGTAAAAATATAATCATAATATACCCATGAAAAAGATGTCCGAATATTTATCAGCAAACTTCTTGGTTTTGTGCTAAAACAGATGCATCTCTCGTATGTACATTATAAGTGTCTTTGGATGTGCAAGCAAAGAGAGGAAACGTGACCATTTGAAGATTTGTGTTAAGATACAATAACATTTTATAATCAAATTTTCAAATTGAATATACAAGGTTTCTTTATGTATAATCAAATTACAAGAGTCACGAGAATCGAATTTGATAGCGCCCGACAAAATCTAAGTCACAAGAACCTACATTTTCTTTAATGATTGAACCAAAAACGCTAAATAAAGAGTGTTTGAAAGGGAAAAAACAAAAGGCCCAAAAGAGGAAAAGAATAATAAAAGGGATATATAGCAATGCGTGATATTAAAAAAAAAAAAAAAAAAAAAAAAAAAAAAATTTCCTTCCCATGTCGTTCCAGTTCCCCGAAACTTTCCAGGGAGAATCCGCCATCCATCCTTCGCTTTCGCCCAGAAATGGAATGTATTTATCCTTAAAAACTGATGGAACCACTAGCTTCGCGAGGGAGAAATGCACGCAACATGTTCTAATCAACCTTACTTTATTCCGTATATATTTGCACATCCAACAGAAAAACCAGATTAATTCGCCTTGGGCTCTGGATTTTTCACACCTGCAATGGTGAAATTCGTTATTATTCAAATCAGAAGCAAAGAAATGACATCAAAATGAGTTTTGAGAAATCTAAAAAGGAACCATAATAAGACTCGGAACCACTCGCACTTACTTACAGTCAATGAGGGATCAAAAGAAGAATGAATGAGAAGCAATACAACACGATAGCAATTGCGCCTCCAGCAAGGAAATTATGAAACAGCTTTTGATTGTCTTTTGTGGGTACGAAGACTGTTTTTAGTGTATTGGTCAACTCAAACAGCCGGTGCGAAACCTACAAATACAAATCAGCAAAGCGATATAGTACAGAAAAATTAGATGAGTAAAGACAAAAGGCTCTTCTTGTATAAGGGCTATAATCTGCTTACCAAAATATAAATGGCAGTTGTGAGCATGAAGTTGAGCAATGCATATTCTGGGATAAGTGAAAGAAGCCACTTAGGCTGTCCATTAGGCACGTTTGATCTGAAGTGTGAATAAAGTAGTTAGAACAAAATTGTGAAAATTGGCACCACCATTAGTTTAGTTTTAGCAAGTTAAACTTGTGGGGTGGGTTGGAGGGTGCTTATTCTGTCGTGTCAGACTTGAATGAACACAGGAACACAATAAATGAAACAAAATATAACCGCACATACCTCAACCAGATGTGGAACTGAGAAATATAGGTCTCCAGAGTAATCTTGCCAAGCCACCTAGTAATACAAAGTACAAAAAACACAAAATTGTCAAAAATATATACAGAAACACAAGGTAAAAGCAGAATTGATGAATGAATAGGCCAGGTAAAGGGTGGCTTTCAAGGGTTCAACGATATAATATACAGGTATGAATTACATACGCGAAGAGAGTAAGAGAGACACTCCGAAACTGCTGAGTGAAGTTCCGCAAGCATATATAAACTCTGAAAGGAATCAGAAAGACATGCAAAATAAGTCAATGGAAAAGACCAAAAGAAAAGGTCGCCACATGAAATTCCCTACAAAGAGTTGCTCATATTTAACACTCACGTTATAGGAATCCATGATGTGTAGGGATGGAACTTGTTATATGTAACCTTGTCCAGCTTGTAAATGTACTCGAACCATAAACAACCAACCTGACCAAAAGCCAGAAAGCATAAGATCAGATCACTGAATAAAACGAGATGAAAAACACTTATAAAAATTCATCTCATCTCATCACCATCATATAAGCTGAAAATAGTAATAAAAAAAATTAACCACCACTCACAAATAGGGAAACTGCAACAATGCCCCCTTTGATTGCGACTCTTTTCTTGGTTTCGGATTCCTCTAATTTTTCCATCCACTTCTCAACCTGAGATAATACTGTTCTATAGGTAAAAGAATCCAAGAAACAAAACTACAAGATGCACGAGAGTTCAATAATTTACATTAGGATGATAATAGGCATATATCATTCCAATGATCCATATATAGCGATCAAGTCCAGATCTGAAATGCCACTCATGCAGTCGTGGGAGATCCGGCTTTGCAGGATCAGTATACCCTGCCATACAAAAAATAAAGAAGCAAACTACATTTAGTAATATGCATAAGGTAGGAAAATGTTTTGAAATTGAAGCATCCTAAATAAATCTGAAAAAACTCAATTAGTTGAAACATTTTTACCAGAATTGTCGACTTAAAAGACCTCATGAATGCGCAATTGGACTAATGTGACAGTTTAATAAGTAGTTTCAGGGGCAAGATGATTGGTTTTAATATTAGAACAACAGAGAGGTAAACATTGAAATTCAATGAAATAAAGTGAATTTTAAAGCATGGATTACTGACCTAAAAAGAACGCAAATGGACTCCAGAGCATGTCAAAGACCCCAGGAACTTCCCAAATCAAGATAACCACAAGAAAGCATGCAGCAATCTTCACAAGCATCACTGATCTTATCTCGTTATACTTGTTAAAAATTCCAAGGGCTCCATACACCATTACAGTGAACAGCGTGTGCATTGGACAGATGTAGTATAACATATAATCATTATTGAGGACAATAGAGCAAAATGCCACAAAGAAGTTTAGTCGCCACATCATCTGAATGTACAGTACAATGAAAGATCTGAGATTACTTTATTTGTTCTTGTACTTTTTTGTTAAAAATCATTGAAGATAGAGAAGTTATACGACAAGTTATGCAGAAATAAAATAGTTAAATCACCTGTGCAAAGCGTGCTAGGCTAAAATCCTTTCTAATGTAGTAATAGGAAAAGTTTCCAAATCCAGTCATCCAAACATATGCAGCAATAAAGATACGAATTGCATTGTATATCTCAGTTGCAGCAAAGTAATGGTACATCAAAAATAGGACCTGTCGTGGAAAGAAATACCATGGTCACTACAATAAATAAAATTACATAAGAATGTAGTTAAAAATTGATAAGTCAGAAAATTTCTGCAAAATGGATTTGGGATATCCAACCAACTTACAGGAATTTCAACATCTACAACATAGGTTTAGCAGGTTTACTTCAGAAAACCAAAAACATTTTCTATAGAACTACTGACACTCTCCATAGCGTTATCAAGAAGTTTCGAAAATATTTGAGTCAGCTTCGATGTTTGATGGCATCAATATATGATTTTTCGTTTAAGTGGCCAGATGAAGTAAGGTAATGTCATAATAATAAGAATAACAAAATAACAAAGCATATAAAGGTAAACAGATCAACTAAGTTAATAAAGGTCCAAAACCCCCCTTTCAACCTCTCGCAAACAACAAAATAGTAGTATTCCAATCTTTCCTAAACAAATCTAAAGCACTAAATTTATTGGCTCTAGTTAAAGTACTTGCCTGCATCCACCCTTTCCACTCTTCAGTCTGATGACGATTAAGGTATAGTATGGATTTTCCAGAGAATGCTGATCTGTCAGTATGTTTCTTCAAAGAAGTCATAGCTGAAACTATGATAAGAAGAATGTAGAGGAAGAGAAAAAGGTCGCGGTTGTAGTGCTGTCAAAAGAAGAAAACAAGCAACAAAAAGTAGAATCAACAACAATACATATTTTTCAGCTTATCTTTGTTATGAATTGAATATATCCTCATTTAATAACGTTTGTCCTAGAAAATTGAATAACTTGAAAGAAACAGTTCTTTCAGGAAAAGTTTCTACATTTAGATGCTGATAATTTTATGGATATTCTCCATTTGTAGTAAACTATAATTATTCTGTCACACAAAAAATCCATAAAGAAGCTATAAACAAAGCCAATTCAAGAAAAAATGGACTGGATTAGAAAATGCATAGACGCATTTAAATACACACGTGAAGATATACATGTGAAAACCAAAAACATGAAAAGTTACCTTTGTAGAGTCTCCCAAGAAATTTGTCCGGTCACATATGTAGAAATAGAATAGAATTGCCCCAAGCTCAGACCTAAATGAAATAATACTCTTGTTAAGAAGGAATTACATGTACCAAATTTTGTATCATTAATTACATAATAAGTACATTACATTGCTCTAAGTGTCGCTCGATTTTCTAGTAAGAAAGAGTCCTCCAAAGTCAGAAACCTATAAATTCATTCACAGAAAAAGCTTAGAAAGAGTTCTAATAACACCACCCCAAAGAAATTCAATAAAGGCATAACATAGCAAGTAAACTAACCTAATTAAATTTGCTTTAATGGACGGACTATAAAACTTTAAAGATGCTGATCTTGTGAGACCTCCTTCTAACAAAACAGAACGATCATCTTCCTTGGTAGTCTCTCCACCCAATTCAACTAGGTTAATGTCTGAATGACTGCAATACAGGAAACTTAACTGTTCAGTATCAGGAATATATGCAGGAAACACTATGAAGATAAGCAAAAGATTCAAAATAAATAAATAAAATAAATAATAAAAGATTCAAAACAAGAAAATAGATGTCAGATAATGTCACCCCGAGACTAACAATAACCAAGTTCATCAAGTCTAAATCCCACCATCATTAAACAGAAAAAACTTACACTTTGTGGGGAGATAGAGATTTCTTGTACTCCACAAATAGATGTCAGATAATGTCACCCCGAGACTAACAATAACCAAGTTCATCAAGTCTAAAGCCCACCATCATTTAACAGAAAAAACTTACACTTTGTGGGGAGATAGAGATTTCTTGTACTCCAAGTACTCTGAATATATCCACGAGACAAATATTGGGATGATCCCCAGCAAAAATGACACCTAGGAACAATATTGTTAGCCCCATTAGCGAAATCTTTATTCAGAATATATCAGAATTTACAGAACCAGGTCGAATAAGGAAATAAAGGAATGACAAATTAAGGTAAAATTTGAATAAGCCTAATGGATTATGATGATGCAGTGCATAGTCAAGAAAGCCAGACCAAAAATTAGCTTCACAGAGCCATTCCAGAAACAGAGCACAAACGTTTCATTAAGCAAAAAAATAATACTGAATCTTCTACGGTTTCTAGTAATTGCTAGTGCCTGCAGTAGATAAGAGGAAAATGTGTCGCGGGGTGAATAGCATTTTCCCATCCCAAACAATTACCAAACTGATACCCATTTGATTTAAGGGGGGAAAGAAGAAAGGAAGAAGCAAAAACCATTCCAATTTGAGTTCACCATGAATAATAAAAAACATATCACCATAAATATGATAACAAACAGATCTAAGTAAAAATATAGTATTCACGTTTGCATTCCAGCATACTATTTTGATATCACTCATAACTACGTCAAAAGGAGAATAAAACGATTTAGAGCCAGTTTCTGAACAGTCATAGCAGTTGTAGGACTATCAAACTAGTACCATTATGACTCGATTCAAAGATTATAAGTAGCAGATTTGCCAGAATCTATACTTTTCGTCAAAATAATATAATATTTTTGGTATAGTGATCATTTAGCTTCTCTTCTCCAACCCAAAACTGAGTCTACCTATTTCACAACTCATAATTAAAAAGCCTTAAAGAACAATATAAAATAAAATAAAAGATGGGTTTTTTATTTTTATTTTTGTTCTCCTTCAAACTTGGTGTAAGTACCCAATTTATAAAGACGGAGAATTTCCGTCGTAGACAATACCTCTGAGACATTCCTATAGTACATTATATTCGATAGACCTATGAGGTCTTGTAGTAAACCAAATTTTGATATCGATACTAAATTAGGAAACCTATAAAACTCCACCCATGCCAATCCCTTTCGCAAGCTAATTCAAGTAAAATGCATTCCTTAAACAGCAACAACGGCTCTCCAATCAATTTCAGATCGAGAGCTCCACAAAAGGCAATTAAAATTCAATAACATTGCAATCTAGTACGGAGATCTTCAACGAAATCGCGCGAGTACAAATCGACGCACATCAAAAACTCTTCCACATTCAATTGATTACCAACAATCACATCCAAGAAAAAGAAAAAAAAAAAAAAAAAAAAAAAAAAAAAAAAAAAAAAAAGCAAAACGCGTACCTGTCCAGGCGTAACTGGCCCAGAATCCACCATTTTTCCGAAGCTGAAAAACCAGAACCGGAAAGAATTCAGCAACGAATTGAGCCGAACAAAAGAAATCCAAAAGATTTAAGCGTAATTGGAGATCGTAGATCGAGAAAAATGAAGTACCTTACGAAGAATTACAGAGCAAATCTATAGGACATTGAGCATAAATATGAGAGAAAGAAGAAAAGAGAGGGGAATTGAGAAACCCTAGCAGTAGATCGGATATGGAGAGAGAGAGAGAGATCAAGTAGTGGAAGAAGAAGAAGAAGAATGGTTATGGTGGTTCAGTATCAGGCTTTTGCTTAAAGAAAAGAGAAAATGTCGGAAGGTACGTCCTTCTCACTCTTGTTTCTCTCTCTAGAATTTTGCTCTGCAGCATCCAGCGGTTGAACTTGATTATGGTTGTTGTTGGTATCGTCTTTCGATTTGTGTTTTTATTAGTTTTTGCAAGTTTGGTTTTGGTTGTGGTTGGCCTTTTGTTTTCCTCTAACAAGAGGGGAAAAACAAAATGTTTCTAAAGATATTCTCATTAAAAAAAAAAAAAAGAAAAGGAGTTTCAAACATGATTACAACAAAATAAAAATAGGAATTTCTTTGGAACGCTAACTTATTTGCATGTTAAGTTTTTTTTTGTTAAATTTGTATAAAATCAGGTAAAATTAAAAAAAAATGTATATTTAATAATTAAAAAATTTTAACTTATTGATACACTAAGTGTAGTAGAAAATTTCTCAAATAAAAAAGTGTGCAATATTTATAGAATTTAATAAGATTTGATGGTTTAAAATAAAAGTTACAGTTGTGAGTAGAATTTTCCTATTTGATAAAACTCAACTCCTATTCTGTGAGACAGAAAAGTAAATATATGAATTAATAAATATGCAGGCAGAAAATAAATAAAAAAAATGGTGTTTGTATGTTTTTTTTTTTTTTGTTTTGAAAACATCTATTTATTTTGATGAAATTAAAATTAAGCTATTCATATGAAATAGATCCAATTAAAATCTCGCTATTCGTATAAAATAGATCCTAAGATTAAATAGAACGTAGATAATTAAATCAAAAAATTCTTTCTTGTCTATGGCATAAATAAAAGGATATAAATCAGTAGGGATGAATGTTAGAAGAATGATTGAGGCTTAATTAGCAACCATAAGAAAAAGAAGATTGAAAAAACATTGATAGCCTATACATTATGCTACCAAAATCAGACAATAATTGAATTGCTTATAACTTGTAATCCTAGCTTTTTGTTGTTGTGACACATTACTATTTTTGTACAAAGTCTATCGAGATTACGACTTGTGAGAATTGTTGGAGTAATTAGGAAGCACAAAGCAACATGGTCTATAAATTTCTCTCTCCATATAAATAATATAATAAAATAAATTTCTAAACGACATGTGGTCACAATTCTAGACGACATGAGTCAAATATTCATAACTAGACATTAGCATTTATTTATTTATTAGTTTTTGTCGCGTTCATTTAAAAATAACGGGTTTACAAATTTTTCTTTTAAAAAAAATTAGTTTTTGGCGCGGATAATTCACTTAAAATAACAGTTATACAAATTATTTAAAAAAAAAAAGACAAAGAAGATGATCTAAAAATCTCTTAAAAATAAATAAATAAACATAATAATTATTAATAATAATAATAATTAAAAAAAGGGGAAAATTCGAAGCCACAAACCTGAACTATTTAAAATAACGGTTATGTAAATTATTTATTTTTAAAGAAATAAAAGAAGAAAAAAGGCATAATAGAAACGTGTTAGAGTACAAGGACCAAAATTCTATTTGGTATGACCCTAAAAGCTCGCGGTGCGATATATGTGGTAGAGCTCTAATTATGAAATTTTTTTTGGAGTCTGTGGTGGTAGCGGAGGAATCAGGCAAACAGGGCTGATTATTCTTGCATATATATATATGCAAATTATTCACATAATTTTATTGTATTTTTGTTGAATTTAATTTGACGTGATTTTATTGTATTTGAGGGTATTTTTGTTGAATTTAATTTGATTATTCATAGTATTTTTTATCTAAGTATTATAAAAAATTTGGCATAAAACGATGTTAAAACAGACAAAATCACACTATAAATACATTTAAAATTAATAATTGAATATTATAAATAATAATAATTAAAAAAATAAACTTGGATTCATTTCACGCCGTTGGATCAAAACAGCCTACGAATGAGATTGGCGCATGGGCAACATGCATAGATATAGGCGCGTCGGGCAATGAGTCAAGTGTGAAATTCTTCTTTAGTCGAGTGTATGGATTTATTTATTATCTTTTTCTTTTTTTGAACAATTGAGTGTGGGGGATTTAAACTCTTCGCTTTATAGTGAAATCAAGTATAAAATTACTGTTAAGTTGTGCACATAACTACATTGCTATTAGCATTTAACAGTTCTCTATTAGGAATTTTTTTTATTATTTTGTGAATGTCAAATATGTCTCTAGGCTTAAATTAACATAGTCAAAACTACATTGTCAATCCCTCTGACGTCAAAACTACGGGCCTGTTTGTTTTTATTTTCATTTTCGTTTTTCGAAGCTAAAAAATGAAAACACACTCTAAAAACGTGTTTGGCACAAAACTTTTCAAAAAACAAAAACAAAAACGTTTTTGTCTTTTTGTGAAAAACTGAAAACGAAAAAAAAACCGTTTTCTCATTTTCATTTTCATTCTTCTGAAAACGGTTTTCATTTTTTTTTTCTTCTCTCTCTTCTCCACTGCCCACCACCCCCGATAGCAACCCCCTCCCCCCCTCCA